>NC_057812.1:295035901-295335901 GCF_018294505.1 Triticum aestivum
AACTAATCCTAAGGCAATCAAGAATGCACTGCACACTTTCCATTTTGGGAGAAGGTGTCCTGTCGGAAACCGAGTATGTGGACGCTCGCGCGCGAGATAGCAATGCCCTCATTCAAATGGTATCAGAATAAGCAGGCTATGATGTATAATTTCTGAGCACTCTTATTGTGTTCAAATTTAGTCTCTATAACTAGGTAAACTATTGCAATTATCTTTTTTCTACAGACAACGCTTTGTAGCTTCTCTAGTGCACTAGTACTGCACATGACTGTAGCTAATGTAATATCCTCTCAAGAGATCCTATATATAGTTCTAGCCTCTAGGGCATCATATGGCTTGAAGTTTCTTTGCTGCACTGCACTGTATACTGTAATTACTGCTACTCCTTATTTCAAGTTATCTATTGTGCCCATTTTTCAGTTCAACTTGTGCCGGGAACTGAAGTTGCCGTGGCACCCAAAAAACGTAAAGAGAAATTTCAAGACGTGCAAAAGCAAGGTTCATTGAAGGAACAGGTCGAAACAAAGGCACTCTTGCGTGTTCAAGCAGCAGATAGAAAGTATGCACATAAATTTAAATCTAAGGGCATCGAGCTGGGGGTGGTTCTGAGCTATGCTGTGCTGATACATCCAGATACAGCTGCAAGGACTTCATTTGGTAATCTGCAGTTGGTCACTATTTCATCTAAATCATTGTCTAAGGGGCTTACTGAACAAGGCAAAGAAGCTGCACAAAAGAAGGGTGTTTCAGTACCCAAAAGGACCCGAGAAGTAGTTGTCTATGTCTTATTCTCAGACTCTGTTGCTAAAGGACATGTTATGCTTCCCTACTCTATTCGTCACTTTATAAGTGCAGACACACATTCATGTGAGTTCACAGACCAGATTTTTCTTCCGTATACCAAGAGTTATCCAGTTTTAATCTATGAATTATGGTTACAAATTGAAGCATTTTTCAATAGCCATTTTGCCAGTCTATTATTGCATCTTCTCTGCTGCTTACTTTGCAATTATCTGAAATGGTGTTTGTCTGTTCCAGGGGTTTATGTGACGAAATACACTGCTAATGTCAAGAAGGATGAGCCTATAATGAAAATGTGTCCTTTACATTTCAGTATGCACGAAAAATATGTGCATGATAACAGCGATTTAGGCGGTCATGAAAAGGACACTTGGAGGAACACCAGTATTCCTTCAGAAAATAGCAATTTCTTTCAGAAAGCTCCTAACAATGAGCATCTTCTGAGTGCAGATGCTGATAGTATTTCTGAATCCATGTCAGAACAGAAGGCACTTATTAAGCATTGGCTTATTGGGCAACTTAAAGAAATGGCCTTTCATGCTGAAAATTCTGAGATAATTTCAGTAGTTTTACCAGCCAAAGTTTTGATCCATTTTGAAGTGGTAGATGGGAAACTAAGAAAAGGAGATGATTTTCTCTACCTGTTAACAACTACTTTTGAAAACCCTGGTTACAACAATTCACAAGGCAATGTTGAGATTACTTGGAAAGCCCCAACTGATTATTTAGAAAACTTGGAATTGAATTTCGGGAGGTTGGAGCTGGGTGAAGCTTTATCATTTGATTCTGTAGTGGACGATGGCTTCGACAATGATTTTAAGCTGACTCGATCTTCGTTAGGTTGGATGGAGAATGCAATGTCGGATGTGACAAAAAGTATATTCTTTCTCCACTGAACGTGCAAATGTTTACTTTTTTGAATTTTATTTTTTAGATACTTAGAAATATCGCTAATCTTGTTCTTTACTTCATGATTTGCATGCTTTCCTCTTTGTAGGACTATCCGTGCTCGTGTCTTCAACTGCTCTGAGGTTATTTAACAGGCTAAAGCTTCCCTTTCCTGGACATGTTCTTGTCCATGGGCCTCGAGTACGTAATGATACCCAGTTTCTCTTGTGAAATTTTACATCTGTATTGACATAACTTGTCTGTGATTTCGAAATTAATTTGAACTAGGGGTTATGTTCTTTTTTCCTTTTCCAATTTGTTTAACTCCACGTTCTGTTTCAGGGTTCTGGGAAAACTGCTTTGACACGGGCTGCTGCAAAATACTTTGAAGACCATCAAGAGATACTAGCACACATGTAAGCCACTCTTTACAAGAAACTGAGTTTTTCTTTTAAAATAATGATCATTGCACGATTTTGTTGTCAAGAGCAGAATATATATGGATTGTTCCAAACTTGCAATTGGCAAGGCTAAGGAGACAAGGCAAACAGTTGAAGAGAGCATTTCTGAAGCTTTGCTTCATTCACCTTCTATCATCATATTTGATGATCTAGACAATGTAATTTCAGTGTCTTCAGATCCTCAAGTATCCCAATCGTCCAGTTCTTCTGATTCGCTAGTAAGATACTTGACTGACATCCTGGACGAGTACAAGGTAAGCAGGTGTTATCATATTTTTCCTTATTTGCGTTGTTATGATATGTAAAAATTAAGTTGTATAACGGCCATCTTGATATGGTAGGCTGCTCTTGTTTTACAAGAGTACTTGTATGCCTTACTTGCTTAGCTTTACCCTGTATTCTCGGTAGGATAAAAGTCGTAATGCATGTGGATATGGACCTATTGCACTGATGGCTTCAGTTCAATCACTTCAGAGTCTTCCTCAAGAGCTGACATCATCTGGTTATTTTCTTCCACACTTCTCTTCTAGTCTGGAGTTGCATCAACAACTTCTGACGAACTAATAAGAAATTCCACAGGGAGATTTGATTTCCACGTTGAACTCCGTGCTCTTGCCATCCCTGAGCGTGAAGCACTATTGAAACATCAAGTTGAGGAGCATAAGTTACAGTGTTCTGAGGAAATTATTTCAGAGATAGCGTTGAAATGTGATGGCTATGATGCATATGACTTGGTAATGTTTCCTTTTATCATGCAACTGCTCTTTATTGACTATCTGGTATTGACAAGCATGTCCAAAAATAGAATTTGTAATTTCTCTTATAATCAGAGTATACTTGTAGCTCAATCATGTATGTAACCTGCTTGTCATAGAGCACCTTATCATATTATTATTTGTAATATTGCTGCAATTTTGGGGGACATAAATTTTATTTGGATAGGAGTAGGTCTACCAGCTAAATTGTGATGTGTTTTGTGAACAATCTGCGGCTTATGCATATATATATACCACTGTATTGCAGGGAATTCTGGTTGATAGGGCTGTGCACGCTGCTGCCTCTCGCTTTGTCCTTCCTTCTGCCTGTTTGAACTCTGTAAACCCAACGCTGGTGAAGGAAGACTTCTTGAAAGCGCTGCATGACTTCCTTCCTGTTGCCATGCGTGATCTTAGGAAATATGCTCCTGATGGTAATAATGGTGGTTGGGAAGATGTTGGAGGGCTTAATGAAGCAGTAACTATTATTAAAGAGGTGCACATTTCTTGACTTCTTCAAATTATTTCCATCAGCATATGTTAAACATGATGCCACCCTGAGGAGCTCACAACACCGAATCTTCCTGGCTGTAAAAGTTTTACTAATTTCTACTCCCTCCGTCCCAAAATAAGTGTCTCAACTTTGTACAAGCTAGTACAAAGTTGAGACACTTATTTTGGGACGGAGGGAGTATATTGTAGTAACCTGAGCTTTAAGATATGATGACTGGTACTAATTCCATTAGGGTATCAATGGCCATTGTTAAGGGGATGAATAAGCATAGCTAACGGAACATACAAATTATCCGTGCGCCAAGGTCTGAAACTAAACTGTTGAGGACCTTAGCGGTAATATAAAAGTCGCCTTTTCTTCTGACTTCTGGGGACGTTGAAGTGTACTGACTGTTAGATACTCCCTCCGTTCCAAATTACTCGTCGTGGTTTTAGTTCTCCGTTCCAAATTACTCGTCTTGGTTTTAGTTCAAATTTTGAACTAAAACCACGACGAGTAATTTGGAACGGAGGGAGTACATTACAGTGAACATTGTTGTTGTATTCAAAGGGATTGTGCAAGACATTGACAAGCCAGTTTAGAACAATTTTTTAATGAACATTGACATTGGTTCGTAAGTTATATGCTCATGGTCAACTAACTATCTTCTACACTCCTTCATTTTGCTATCTGTATAATAAGATGGTCCTACTTGCATTTATTTTTCTCCTTATAGACTCTTGAATTGCCATCAAAATACCCAAACGTCTTTACTAAGGCACCTGTACGGATGCGGTCGAACATCCTCCTCTATGGACCACCTGGATGCGGTAAAACACATATTGTGAGGGTTGCAGCTGCAGCTTGTTCTCTGCGGTTCATTTCAGTCAAGGGTCCAGAGCTGTTGAATAAGTACATTGGTTCTTCTGAGCAATCTGTAAGGAACTTCTCTTTTTTAATACTCCCACCGTTTTTATTTAGTCCGCATATTAGCTTTGGTCAAAGTCAAGCTTTCTAAACTTTGACAAAGTTTATAAACAAAAATATTAACATATACAGTAACAAATCAATACCATTAGATTTATTTTTAAATGTACTTTCACATCAAATAGATTTGTTATGGTAAATGTTTATATATTTTTAAAAAAACTTGGTCAAACTTTAGGAGGTTTGACTTTAGTCAAACCTAATATGCAGAGTAAATAAAAACGGAGGGAGTACTGTGATCTGATTCTGGTCTTTGCCCTTTTCTAGTTTCATGCACATATATAAAGGATACTTGGGATTTTTTTTCCTTATTTTTCTAGAATACGCTTCTAAAAGCACATCTTTTTGTATTAGAAGAAATTGCTGTGAAAGCACGATATTTCGCTGCGCCTTGTATTGCCCAAACCTGTCTTACTGTTGAATATAGTTACTCTTTGTGTTACAAAAGACCACTGAGATCACCATGTTCTGATATTAATGAGTTGATTCCAGGTTCGTGACTTTTTTGCAAAGGCTGCTGCGGCAGCACCATGCTTACTATTTTTTGATGAATTTGACTCCATTGCACCCCAACGAGGAACACATAGTGCAGGAGTTTCTGATCGTGTTGTCAATCAGGTTAGTAACTGCCTTTGCTGCTACTCAACTTCAGTAGGTGGGTCTTCAGTAACAAAAAAGGCAGCACATTATCTAGTTATTTTCTTGCCGTGATCTGTGTTGTTCTAATGGTATTTATGCAGTTCTTAACTGAACTAGATGGTGTGGAAACCTTGACTGGAGTATTTGTATTTGCTGCTACAAGGTTAGTTCTCAAACGCTCAAAGCAAAACAGATTGCAGTCTCTACTTTTGGATTGTAATCTCTGTCAGTCTATCCTTTTGTCCTATGTTTCTTTCTGTGGTTGAGTCTTCATAATTTCAGTGAGCATAGGATGAAATGCTGTGGTTTTTACCAATGAGGATTTGTTTATTCAAATGCTTACTTTATTGCATTCCGTTTTCTGATGGGTTGCTAATTTTGTTATGTGCAGCAAACCACAATTAATTGATGCGGCACTCTTGCGCCCTGGAAGATTCGATCGTCTTGTCTTTTGTGATTTTCCTCGATGGGATGAGCGTGTAGAAATTCTGAAAGTGCACTCTAGGACGGTGAGATTTCATTTAAAATGCATTGTTAGTTTTGTTGTTTGTTCTGTCATGTTGTCCTTTTCTGTATGATCTTTTACGGTGAAATTTAGCACTCCCTCCGTTCCATATTAATTGTCGCAGCTTTAGTGCAACTTTAGTACAATGTTGTACTAAAGCTGTGACAATTAATTTGGATCGGAGGGAGTGTCATATTGATTATTCACCAGTTATTGGAACATCAGCAATTTTCTATCTAGTTTTTCAGGTGTACTGTTCATGAGTTTGTTTTTGCTCCTAGATTAGAAAAAAAAACATTTCTCAATAGACTAGAGTGGATGTACCCTCAGTTTCTCTATGTAAATCTTGTACCCCTAAAAATATACCTCGTAATTGCTCCCTCCGTTCACAAATATAAGATGTTTTGAATATTTCAATATGGACTACGTACGGACTGAAATGAGTGAATAAACATACTAAAACGTGTCTATATGCATCCAATTCAGAAAAAAAGTTAGAACGCCTTATTTGTGAACGGAGGGGGTACTTTCTATTTCAGTATTTGGTCAGTTATGTAGTTTCTCTCGTTTTATGACCAATTTCAGCAGAGAATACTACGTTCACTTATATGATCAGGAATATATGTGCATTCATGACAGTTTATTTTCTCTGCATCTACATTCTTCTTAATTTTGGCTTCGTGCTTATGTCTTCTGTTGGTCTCAGGTTTCACTGGCAAGTGATGCCAGTTTGGAAGACGTTGCTTCCTTGACTGAAGGATTTACTGGTGCTGATCTCGCGGCTATTCTAACAGATGCTGGGTTGGCAGCGGTTCATGAAGTTCTGGACAGCAGGCAGGACGGTATCCCGGAAAGAGAACCATGTATCAGCAAAGAACTTCTCATGTCTGTTGCTATGAAGGCTAGACCTTCTACACCAGCTGATGATAAGTCGGGGTACGATAAGGAGTTTGGCGAATTTGTGTCGTCCAGGAAGTCCCTTTCCACGAAGGTGCTAGTTGTTACCCAATTTCACAGTATCCATACTACATATTTCCGGATTGAATATTTGAATTATCCCCATATGATTCACCTGCAATAACCATCTTTTTAGCGTGATATTTCTTGCACAATTACTGAAAGAATGTTATGCAGGCTAGAGAGTCGAAAGGCAAGAAGGTGACGCTGGCTTGACTACCTCCTTCAAGATTGACAACTAACTACATGGGACAAATAAGGTCACCTGCATGCTTTGATCTGCATTGCTCCTAAAAGAAAATCCATGCTAATATGAAATCCCCGAACATTTGGATGGACATTGGGTTTCCTCTGAATGCAGATGTTTGGTCTAGTTTCTCTGATGTCCAGATGGCGCGGAACAAAAGAACCCGGCTAAGGCTAGCTTATTTTGTACTACCACAGAAGAGGAAGGGATCTGCACAAAATTCTGAATCGAGAGTGAAGGTGTTGCCATCTACCGTGGATATGCGACACTGTACCTACCAGTGTGTCCTAGTTTTTCTAATCGAATTAAGAGCGTCCCCGCGTAGGGAAGACACGTGCCAACGGGGAGGTCCTGGTTTTGGTGGTTTGACTCTTGGCTATGTTTGTTTTGAGGAGGTACCGATCCGCTTCCCTTGTGAATAAAGACAATAAGTGGGATTTTGTGTTGCTACTGCTGAATAAGCGCCACAGCAAGGGATACTATGGCCTGCAGATTGATTTCAGCATAAGATAGGTTTACACAAATTCCAAACTAGTTGCATAATATATAGACAATGCAAAAGAAAAACTGTTGTATAAACATCAATTTTCTGATATGTTTCCCCACAACAATTTTATGTGATAGAAAACTAGGAAGCATTCTTTGTTCAATGGGAATTTGGCATAACATTGTTTCTCAATGAATTGCGTTTCGTTTCATATAATTTCTTGTCAAAGAACGAACGTTTAGGGCAAAAGTGGGCGAAGTGGCGCTAGTCCACTCTGCATAATGGGTTTGCCTTCATTTTTAAATTGTCAGTTTCTTGTATTAAATTGTCTTTCTAGTAGTTCCTCTGATGAGAGCGCCCAAACTCTCCTAGCCATGAAACAAAACAATGGAGCAAAGCATGACGCCAAGTGTTGTCTTGTCCACACTGGATGCACACGGGGGTATTGGCCATATTTCGGTGGTGAAGAATCAGGCTCGCCCGTAGGGATAGACTGTTGTGCTAACTGCCACACAAACACTTTAAGCTTTGATGGGACACTGATTTTCCAAAACAAGGCCCAATTTTTACCTTGTGCCCAAGTACTAGAGGATCCACCATTATGCTCCAACCAATCCTTCCTGCTAGTTTTTGTTTAAACAATGTAAGCAGACCGCACAGAAGAAAAAAAAACCTGACTCTCTTCACTCCACGCCCAGAAGTCATCAACTCTTCCGGTGCACACGGGGGTCTTCAATATCTCGTCAGCATCAAAGGGAATGAACACCGTGCACATCAGTTCCTCGTGCCAAAAAGAAGAGGTGGGATCTATGAGCTTGGCCACAAACTGTGGTGGGTTTTGACCCCGCAAAAAAAAATTGTGATGTTTTTTTTGAAACGAGGCAAAAGATTTGCCATTTTCGTTGATTAAGAGAGAAGGTTTAGAGTTGGAGGCCATAGGCCAGAATACAACACATTATTCTCGCGGCATAATGTTACTCAAATATTTTGCTCCCGCGAAGCTCCAAAGCGAGCACTCCTCTTTGACCTTGGCGACCAACACTCCCATCGGAACTGCAGTTTTGCGAAAAACTCTCGTGTTACGTTCCTTTCAAATTTCCCAAGAGATGAGCATCATCAATGAGACAAGCAGCCTTCTCGACGGAGTCTGCTTTGTGGCATTCCGACTCCACCAATCCTTAACTGAGTCCAGAACAACCCACTCGTCGGGCTGTAAATCATGAAGAGCAAGCCAGGATTTGATCATGCCCCAAACTCGAATGGTGTACCGACATTGGAAAAGGAGATGTGCCGCCGATTCCTGGACTTGTTGGCAAAGCGGGTAGAGATTGCAACTCTGCCACCCACGGCGGTGTAGTCTGTCAACCGTCCAAATTCTATTGTTGATAACAAGCCAAGCGAAAAATTTAAACTTTGGGGGAGCCCAGTTCTTCCACACATTTTGATTCATATCCGTCTCCACCAAGCCAAGAAACTGAGCCCTGTATCCGAGGCTGTGGAGTAATGGCCATTAGTGGTGAGTTTCCAAGTGATGGAGTCTGGCCTGTCCAGGTTTAGCTGGATGTGGGCGAGTCTTTCCCAAAGCGCAACAAACTGGACGATGTGCTCAGAGGAGATGCCCGAGGCAACATTCACCTGGGAGATCCAGTAGCCATTGAGCAATGCCTTGTGAACAGAAGAATTCTTCTTTTTGGAGATGTCGAAAATTTTGGGAGCAATATCTTTGGGCCTGATGCCATCTAGCCAAGCTGACTCCCAGAAAGTGGCCCGAAGACCATCGCCCACCTGCACCTTGGAGGCCGATGCGAAGATGTTCCGATCATTCTTGTCGCAAGGGGAGCCCAAGCATGACCAAGGCTTGATCGGGTCCTGCCAATCAAACCACAACCAACAAAGACAAAGTGCAGCCGCAAACTTTTGAAGATTTAGGATCCCAAGACCACCATGCAGCTTTGACTTGCAAACTTGATCCCAGTTAATCTTACATTTCCCACCCGTGACCTTGTCATAACCAGCCCAGAAATAAGCACGCCGGAGGGCATCAATCTTTTTCATAACTTCAACCGGAAGATTTAGAGTCGTCATGTAATAGATGGCGATGGCCGTGATGACAGACTTAACAAGAACCATCCTTCCAGGGGCTGCAACATGCTTTCCCACCCAAGGTGTGAGCTGGGCCGCAATCTTGTCCTCTAGAGGCTGATAGTGAATTCTCTTTAGACGCCTCACAGAAATGGTAAACCAAGATACTTCATCAAGAAGGTGATTTGTTGAGCCAAAAAAGATTGAAGGATATCCGGAAGGTCCACATTGTCACAGCTAATTGGGGCCACCAAGCTTTTGGAGCAATTTGTCATCAGACCAAAAATATCTCCAAAGCTCCTAAGGGTATCAGCGAAGAAACTGACGTCCTCCTTGAGGGGGGCAATAAAGGCAGCAACATCATCCGCGTAAAGTGAAGATCGGATCGGCATAGCCTGCCCGCCAATGGGATGAAGGTGACCTTGCGATGTGGCCTTCTCCAGTATGTGATGCAACGGATCGATGGCCAACACGAAGAGGAGTGGGGACAGAGGGTCCCCTTGTCTGAGTCCATGTCCAAGTATGAAGGGATTGCCCAGTACACCATTGAGCAGAACACGTGATGAGGCTGTAGACAAGAGGGCAGATACCCAGCCACGAAACTATGGTGGGAAGCCTAGATGGTTCAGCAAGTCCAGGAGATAGTCCCAACACACTGAATCAAACGCTTTCTTGATGTCAAGCTTGAACAAAAGAGTCGAGGTCTTATTGCGGTGGAAGCGTCTCGCCAGGTTGCACACGTACATGAAATTGTCATGAATACACCTCCTCTTGATGAATGCACTTTGAGCTTGAGAGACCAGATCATTCATATGGGGAGCCAGCCTTTTGGACATCATCTTAGCAATGAGCTTTTGCGATGGCATGGATTAGGCTTATAGGGCGGAAGTCGGAAATATCCTCGGCCCCATCCTTCTTCGGGATGAGATCTACATCAGCCGAGTTCAAGCAGTGAAGGTGAGCAGTCTGAAGGTTGGAGAAACGATTAACTACCAACATGATGTCAGTCTTGATTGTGTTCCAACACGCTTTGAAGAAAGTGCCCGTGAAGCCATCCGGTCCGGGCGCCTTGTCACCCGGTAATTCAAACACCGTAGCTTTGATCCCCTCCTCAGTGAATGCCTCGTCCAAGCCCTAAAGATCGCAATTAGGAGTTGGCAATAGACCCCAATTGACATCGACGGTACGTGTAGGGACTTCTTGGCCTATGTTCTTGAAGTGGTTGTGAATAATCTTCTCTTTGTCTTCATGAGAGATGACTCAACCCTGATTGTGTTTGGGGCAATGAATAAATTTTTTTCTCCTCCGGTGATTGACGCGAACGTGGAAATAGCGGGTGTTGGCGTCTCCTTCTTTAAGATTTGTGATCCGTGAGTTTTGTCTTTTTCTAGACTTTTCGAGCACCGCTAAGCCAATGATCCTTCTTTTTAATCTTTTCTGAAGGTCCCTTTCCTCCGAGCTTAGCTCTCTTTGTTCTTGAGCGAGGTCAAGACGAAGAATAACCTCAAGAGCCATGTGGAGCTAGACCTTGGTGTTTGAGAAAAGGGTCTTGCTCCAGGAACGCAATTTTTGGCCTATTCTCTTTAGCTTGTGGAATAGCCGCTGATATGGCTCGACATGACAAGAAATCTCATTACATGCCTAAAAAATGACACGTTGAAACCCCGGCATTTTTGTCCAGTAATTTTCAAAGCGGAAGGATTTAGGCTTCTTTGGTCCAACATCATTAGCAAGAAGGAGGGGGTAGTGGTCCGAAAGTGATGAGGAGCGGGCATGCAGAATGTGCGTGGCAAACTCGATATCCCAATATTCATTGCAAAAAAAGCTATCCAGCTTGCTCATCGTCGGGTTACTTTGTTCATTGCTCCAAGTAAATTTCCTGTTTTGCATGTGAATCTCCTTGAGCTCACAGGTGTTGAGGGCGTTGCGGAAATGCACAAGACGGCTTCGATCCACATTGGCTCGGTTTTTATCACTGGCATGATAGATCTGGTTGAAATCACCATTTACTAGCCATTTGGTCCCAGGCGGAGGCTTTTCTGAAGTCAGCTCAAGATAGAAAGCATCCTTGTTAATGCTACGGGTTGGTCCATACACTGTGGTTAGCTTAAAGATTTGTCGCCGTCGTAGTTGTTAATGGCCACAGTCGCGGAGAGGAAGTAGACTCCAATATGCACATTTGTCACCATGACCGCGGAGTCATCCCAAAGCAGCAAGATGCTGCCTTTTGTGCCATCATACGGCCTTTGGGCAGAACTCTTTAGGCGTTGTCCACCTAGATATGCAGCCAAGAAGGGGTCAACAGATTGAAGCTTTGACTCTTGGATGCAGACGAGTTGACAGCAGGAAGAAGCGAGTGGTTTCATGGACGGTCGTGCGACGATCTGGGCAGTTTAACCCACGTACATTCCAGGATAGGATTGAAAGATTTGTGTCTAACATAGCAACATAGGGGGCACCTCTGGGCAAACACATCCATCATCAGGACAATCACAGTAGACATGACAAACTAGACACGTACAAATTATCTTTGATCTCGCCAGGACAAACATCAACAGCGCACAGGTGCCACTGCAAGCAGGCGTACAAACAAGACTTGATCTATCTAACATGGGAAACTAGACTACAACTTGGTCAGAGCAGCAGAGCTCAGGCTTCACCGGCAGTGGCCGCGCTCACGTCAGGGCCTCCCTCTCCACCATGCAGCACAAGGGAATCTTCTACAGCCGTGGCAAGATCACAGTCCAGCATGAAAAGAGCACGCAAAGCAGCAACGTTGATGTTAGGCAAGCGCCCCTGGAACATGTCAGCAAACTTGTTGATGGCATCTTCTGTGACTTGCCCCTTGAGGGAGTCCTGGATTAGGGGGTCTCCGAACAGCCGGACTATATCCTTTGGTCGGACTGTTGGACTATGAAGATACGAGATTGAAGACTTCGTCCCGTGTCCGGATGGGACTCTACTTGGCGTGGAAGGCAAGCTAGGCAATACGGATATGCATATCTCCTCCTTTGTAACCGACCTTGTGTAACCCTAGCCTCCTCTGGTGTCTATATAAACTGGAGGGTTTTAGTCCGTAGGACAACATACAATCATACCATAGGCTAGCTTTTAGGGTTTAGCCTCTCCGATCTCGTGGTAAATCAACTCTTGTACTACTCATATCATCAAGAATAATCAAGCAGGACATAGGGTTTTACCTTTATCAAGAGGGCCCGAACCTGGGTAAAACATTGTGTCCCCTGCCTCCTGTTACCATCCGCCTTAGACGCATAGTTCAGGACCCCGCTACCCGAGATCCGCTGGTTTTGACACCGACACCCCTCTTCAGAATCGATGCCCATGCGACGGCAAAGCAGTTGTTCAGCAAGCTTGGCGATGGGTATGTCTCTCTTCTTTGCCTAAATGTGAGGGCTGTGCCGGGTGAGCTGGAAACCAGAGATCCCAGCCAAAGTTTTGCGTCTTGCTGTTGGCCTTCTGGGTGGCATTGATCGCAGAGATGGGGAGGGTAGCAGCGCTGGCTTGCGCGGGGTGAACAATGGGGTTGCTTCTCCTTCTTTAGTTGCCTCTCCGGACGGCTATTCCAGCATGGCATCTGCATGTTGAGTCTCTTCATAGTCAGCTCCATAGGCAGTAGCCAGCACCGGAGAGGCCCCAAGCCTGACCAAGGACGAACATGGGGATGGAGTGATCTGCCTCACATCTGAGGGCAGGTCAGCAGGAGCTGGAGGGGTCAAGATCACAGGAGCAGAGGCCTTGGGCGCTTCATGTGCCTCCAGAGTGAGAGATGGCTGCACCTTGGAGCCCAGACAGGCAGTGCGACACAACCAAGACAGAACTAGGGAGTCCGGGGCGATCTCGATGATGTCTGGAAGTTGTACGTGGAGACGGCGGAGGAGAGCGGCCGCACGACTCCTCCAAGACGACGGCAACATCGAGTCTTGGAGAGCAGTCTTGAGGGCGAGGGTGAGCGCGGGGACCCGAAGCCGGGATCACCTCACCGGATGCCAGCCGCTGGACGCGGCAGAGGTCGATCTTGCGGCCATCCGAGGGGTCCATGCCAACACGGCGGCGACGCCCGTCCCTGCGGTCTTCATGCCGGCCATCTCTTCCATCACGGTCACCGCGGCGGGAGTCGCCACGACCATCTTCTGGCCGACGCGTCGGGGCACGGGACCAGCTGCGGAAGAAGCGGTCTCTCTAGGAGGAAGCCTGCCTGTCCTCGCCCCGGCCACGCCGGTCCTCCCTATCACGGTCGTCTTCATCATCACGGCGGTGACAGTCATCATCCTGGCGCCGCGGAGCCAGCTCCGGCCTGTCGCGGAGACACGACTCGCCATCAACCACACCCAGCCGGATAGTGAAGGGCCGCATATGTGGCCGATGGGGAATCCGCCCTGAGGCGTCAGGCGTGTAATCCTCAAGGAGGTCCATATGGACCAACACCCGCTTCTTGATGCCAGCGTGGCCGATAGATGTTGATGGAGCGCCTCCAACACTAGTGGCGACATGAGAGGTGAAGGTGACTTGCTGGACCTTGGGAATGGCCGAAGGGTTCGCTGACCACGCCCACAGCTTGAGGCATGTGGCGTCCTCCTAACGCAGAGTGGTGATGTCGAAGTAGTGGACGAAAGTGTTCGGGCCTAGCACCTCCGTCGCCATGGAGTCTCTCCATGCACTCAGCGGGATGCTTTCGGTGCATAGATGGACATGGAAGTTGCCCTGCACCACATCTGCCTGGGCGTTGAACCTCTAGTTTGCCGCATGGATGTCGAGGCCGGCGTGACGGAAGCGACCGGGGGACGCCGTGACTTTGTCGCAGTGATGCTGGTAATCGAACAGAGCGAAGAAATCTTCCGCATAGTGAGGGACGACCTTGACTCGCTCGATGCCGAACTGCACTTGAAGAGCCTTGCGGATCTCAGCCGCGTTGATGGCCGGCCGGTTTCCACCCAGCCATATGAAGGCGCCCAGGCTTGTGAGTCTTGCAGCATTGGCCTCCATCTTTGGGGTAGAGATGACGACGACGTGGCCCTCCTCTGGGCATAGCGATGGGTCGCCGATGCGCACCGGTTGTCGCGACATGACGACAGAGGCTGGGGGAGACGGGGACCGCGGCGACGGCCTCCAAACTGCTGCAGGTGCTGGAGAAGATGCAATAGACAACGCCTGGCAACGCGCAGCAGCCACAGACGGAGATGGAGAGGCGGCAGACGGGTTGGAGCAGAAACGCGCCCGGTGGCCAATCTGCCGGCAGCGGAGGCAGGTGAAGGGATTTTGGCAGTCAACTTTGCTATGGCCCTTGAGGAGGCAGCGATGACATGCTCTGTCTCTGTGCTTGACGAAGGTGCGCTGCACAGGAGGGGAATAAGGGGATACTGCACGCCATCTTGAATGCTGGTGGATGGGGAGCTCTCTCCACCAGTACGTGGGCCAAACAAGCTGCCACTCCACCTCGCGGCCAACGGCAGCGGCAAAGTCACGCCTTGACTCCACAGTGGAGAGCGTAGGACGCCTTGACTCCTCAATAGCGGGCGTAGGGCTCGAAGCACCGGCTCGCGCAGAGAGCGACTTGAAGCAGGCCGACGGCAATTTAAGACATGGCCAGTGAGCACCATGAATAGGGGGTGGAGGAGTGGCTTCCAGCAAGACTGCATTAACAACAAAGCTTACCGATCGAGCAGGACCCGTCCCATCCCGGGCAGCCGCAACAGGGGTAAGCGGCGGGGCGCTGGCTTGGGCAGGCGGATCTGACACAAGACCCGCCGGCTGAGGGAAGAGGACCGCGGCCAGTATAGGTCTGGCATACTGTGGCGAGGGGAACCCGGGGGGGGGGAGCGCGACGAGGACGAGAGGACAGTAGCCAGCGAGAAGGAGGCCGGGATCTGGACAATGGTGGCTGCGGGCGTCGGAGCGACATGTCGCAGGAGCGTGGGAGCGGGTGAACGAGTGAAGTAATCGGCCTTTTGTAGCTGCTCCGCGGGATCCAATTATGCGCCAAATATTTTTGCTCTCTCTTGTGCCAATCTTTCTAATAATTCCCTGAGCCATAATATCACGTCCATCAAGAATAGCGTGTCAAATCTGTGATGGATGTGGCCCTAGTTCAGCTTCCAAAATAAAGCATGCTCGATAGTATATCGACTTGAGGATTTTTGTACCAAGGGAAGTTGGTCCGTGCAGCAACTTAAGGATTGCCTGGAGGCGAGTACTAGGCGCTGGTCGACCAGCCCAATTTGCGCCGGTCAACGCGCAACCGTCCAATTTCAACTATTACACCCGTCCGATTTGGCGTCCTCATTTCGTCCACCTCGTCCCGTACGGGATTGACCCTATCCTGGCTCTGCCTCCTCCTCCCCGTGAGCCCTCCCGCCTGTGCCTTCGCCTCGCCTCCGTCCACCTCATGCCTGCCTGCTTGCGGCTCCGCTGGGTACTCCCGCCGTCGACGCCATTGTGCTCGGGCGCCGGCCCGCCGTAACGGTTCCAGCTCTGCTTCGGCTGTTTGTAGAAAAAGTGATTGCTAGTTCCAGCAAAAATCAAATATGGTTCCAGCAAAGATCAAAATTGTAGCAAAAAAATCATGATGGCGATAACAACATCTTCTCGATTTGTAGCAAAATATAAAAGGGGATCCAACAAAAATCTGAAGTGGTTCCAGCAATAAATAAAACATGGCGCCACCGTTTGTCGCCGCCCGAGCGTCATCTTCACCTACTGCAGCAAAATCAAATGTTGGTTCCAGCAAAAATCAAATATAGTTGCAGCAAAAAACAAAAAATTGTAGCAAAAATCATGATGGCGACGATTACATCCTCTCGATTTGTAGCAAAATATAAAAGGGGTTCTAGCAAAAATCTTAAGTGGTTCCAGCAAGAAAAACACATGGCGGGCACCGCCGTCGCAGCCCACCACCATCTTCGCCTAGTGCAGCAAAGTCAAGAGTTGGTTCCAGCAAAAATCAGATGTGGTTCCAGCAAAAAAATTGATGTAGAAAAAAATCATGGAGGCGACGACACCTCCAACCTCTCAATTGCAGCAAAATCAAAAGAAGGTTCCAGCAAAAAATGAAGTGGTTCCAGCAAAAAAAACTGATGCAGCAAGCAAATCCCCTAGCACCGCACCTCGTCGGTTCGCCGGTCATGTCCGGTCACCTAGCACCGCATCCCGTCGATGTCACGGGCCATGTCCTCCCCTCTCGCCGTACGCAGTGGTGGGTGCCTCCCAAAGTAGCGCCCATTTGCAGAGGAGGATGCATGGAGGGAGGCCGTCAGGTTGGCGCGGGATCGACGACGCTCGTTGCTGGCGAGATTTAGTTGAGAGCGTGGGGAAAGAAAGTTGGGGATAAGGCGAGACTCAGGCACTCAGCGGTGGAAAAAATGAATGGATGGGGAGTGCATGTGGACGGGATAAGGAAAGCTGAAGCGGTGTGTCAGTGGACTCATTGACGTGACCGACAGAGTTTCGACCGGTCAACCGGCTCTCAACGTTTCCCTTGCTTGGAAAGCAAAGCCAAGTTAAAGATTTTCAAATCTCGAAAGCCCGGACCTCCTAGCTATTTTGATCTTGTCATAACATCTCAAGACACCCTTCTTTTTTTACAATCTCTCAAGACACCCTTCTTTTTTTGCAGTCTCTCAAGACACCTAACATGATGACGGTAGAAAATCCTTTGCTGGGTGACTTTTTTTAGGGGTTGCTTTTTTTGAGGGGATGCTGGTTTTTTTGAGAATTCTCGCTAGCTTTATTCATTCAAAGTGTAGGTCATAGGTACAAGGTTGGATCATGGGGATTGCCCAACCACACATGTCTACCTATGCCTAGGTTACAAGCAAACTTGGCGAGATTATGATCCTCAAAATTAAAGTTCCTACGCTCATGAATGAAAGAACATGAAATACAACTATTACAATGGTTCGTTATCTCATGTATGATCGCTGCATTTGGTCCTCCAGTCCCCCTGTTTATGTCATCCACCACTCCTTGGCAATCGGACACGACACATATGGCTCTCACAGCTAGGTCATCTGCTAGTGCGAGTGCTTCCCGACACGCATATGTCTCCAGGATTTGAGGGTCATTGGTTCCTTGAAAAAACACTACCGAGGACCCTAGGTATAAGCCTGTTTGGTCCCGACAAATCGCAGCCACTACTCCCCCATTACGCCTTCTAGTGATTGCTCCATCTACATTGGTTTTCACACTTCCAGCTGGAGGCGGAAGCCAGCGCTGAGGCTGTGCTGTAGCCGCAGCAGTTGGTCCTCTACTGTCCTGTTTCACCAAAGACTGCCCCAAATCTGAGAGAAAATTGTCAACAAAACATGTAGTCTGTTGTGGACTCTGGAAGATGGATTCATAGATTGCTTTTGGCCTAGCATACCATATGGACCATAGCGTGACGGCCATCCTCGTGAAGCTCGTGTGATCCACCGAGTCGCTCAACTCGAACAGCCACAACCTGGCATTGGGCTCCATATTACCTGTCATCTATGCGACCAAGTCATCGCCCGACAGAGCCCAAATACACCTGGACATGGTGCATGAAATAAGGGCATGTCGCCATGAGTCCTGACATCCACAAAGAGGGCACACATCTTGGACAGACATATTATGTTTCTTCAAAACGTTAGTGGTAGGGAGGGAATGGTGAGCCAACCGCCACAGAAAGATTCTGATTTTCGATGGTACCTTGAGTTTCCATAGAGAGCACCATGATTTCTCATCTCGCTGAACATTGGATGATCCACTTGTACCTTGCAGCCATTCCTCACACTAAAACTTTGTCTATTGCAAAAACCTATAGGCCGATGACACTGAAAACCTACCCTTCTTGTCCGGATACCAAGACCAGAAATCTACTGTGTTGCTGTTGCATGTAGGTATCTTCAGAATTGCATTTGCATCTAGCAGAAAGACGGTTCTTACCAGTTCCTCATTCCATGATCCTGTCACTGGAGATAGAAGCTCAGCGACCAGCCTCGGTGGGTCAGCCACTAAAGATGTTATGGGCTGTAACGCCCCGAGACCGTTGCGCCAGGTGTCTTCCAGTTATTTGCTGTTGTTGCCTTGCCATTTGTTTACGTGTCATGCATTTATATCATGTCATCATGTGCATCGCATTTGCATACGTGTTCATCTCATGCATCCGAGCATTTTCCCCGTTGTCCGTTTTGTGATCCAACACTTCTACGTTCTCTAACGCCCCCTTTTGCCTCTTTTCGTGAGCGAGTGTTAAACATTCTCGGATTGGACCGAGATTTGCCAAGTGGCCTTGGTTCACCACCGGTAGACCGCCTGTCAAGTTTTGTGCCATTTGGAGTCCGTTTGATACTCCAATGGTTAACCGGGGAACCGTAAAGGCCTCGTGTGTGTTGCAGCCCAACACCCCTCCAAAGTGGCCCAATAACCCATCCAAACCCCCTCCTTCCTCTCGGCCGTTCGATCACGATCGCGTGGCCAAAAACCGCACCTCATTTGGACTCTCCTAGCTCCCTCTACCTATATATATGTCCTCTCCCCCGAAAAATTCGCGGTTGAACCCTAACCTCCTCCTCCTCCGTGCGTCCGGACGTGTCCGCGCCGCGCCGGACATGTCCGCCGCGCCCGTCCACCTCACTCCGACCAATCGGGTCGTGCCACATCAGCCTCACCGCCGCCCGCGTTCAACCGCGCCTCACCACCTGTCCCGCCGTCCTCCCGTCGCCGCACCGGCCCGCCGCGACCCATCGCGGGCCCGCCCGTCCCGGATCTCCCCCGCCGCCTCCCGCGGGCTCCAGCGCCCCGTGGAGCCGTGCGTCGCCCGCCGCCGGTGTGCTCCGCCGCCGCAATACGCCGCCCACCGCCTCCTGCCTCCGCGCCCCGCGCCGCCAACCTCGCCGGAGCTCCTGCTCACGCCACCGGAGTTGAGCCGCCTGCAGAAGCTTCGCCGGAGCGCGCCCCTCGGTCCGGCCGGATCTGGCCCGCGCTGTCCCCGACCTCCTCCGTCATCCTGCGCCCCTCGCCAGCCTCCCCCTCGCCGGAGAGCTCGCCGGAGCTCTCACCGGTGCCGGATCTGGAGGTGGACCAGATCCACCAGGCCACCGAACCAAACGTCGCGCCCACATCCTGGATCTCCTCATCCCGCACGTCTCCATCCCGAGTTGACTTTTCCGGAGGTTGATTTTCTCTAAGTCCCCAGATCTGTGATGTTTTTAGGCCATGTTCATCGCATCATAACTTCATCATCATAGCTCCGTTTCATGCGCATGATATATCAAAATGTTCATGTGTATGTGCTCTTCATTTTGTTCCATTGTGCCATGCTTGTTTGAGTCCATCTTGATGCCCTAATAGTTGATGCAAGAGTGCTATAAAATGTTAGGTGTTGATTCTTAGCAGATCTTGAGCATGTCATTTTTGCCATGATTATTGTGTGCTGCATATGGGCTTGAGCCCAACATGTGTTTTGGGCTATGCCATGCCATATTTACAGGAGTGTATGCCATGTATTTTTGTGATTAATGTGGTGACTAGCACAAGCATGCAAAGTAGCTCTCGTGATATTGCTGATTTTAGGGACTTAGAATTTCACTAAGTCTTTGCTCTGCCGTTATTTTTATGCCATGTATTCATGTTGCTACAGAGAGATCCATGCTTCTTTTGAGTATGTTCAGTAAGGATGATTTGGACATATGGTTATGCTCTATCCATCCATGTCCCTGTTTGCATTTATGGAGTGCCCTAGCATGACTCAATCTTGCTCTACTTTTGCTACAAAATGTTCCTGGTAGATTGTTTACGTGTTAATCAATTTTGCCAAGGTTGTTGTAGTTGATCCATGCATGCTATGAGATTGTTCTTGCCATGGTTAGCTTCTTGATCATGTCTTCTTGCTGGTAGTATGTTTAGTTTGTCATGCAATGCCTTGTGTTGAGTGCATCAAGCTCACAAACATGCCTTCATAATTCTGTTTATGCCATGTCCAATTTTCTGCGAAGTCTGAATCTGTTAACAAAACTTGCTATGTTTACATGGGTGCTATCATATATTCTGATCCTTTTTGGCTTATGGTCAGTAAGGGACTTTTGTTATATTCTTTGAGTAGATTCATGCCATGCCTTTGTTTGCTATGTTCTTCTCCTGTAGCATGTTGTTATCTTGCTCTAAACATTGCTTCCTGATATTAATTCCTGACATGTTAGTATTTCCACTAAGTCTGTGATGCTGGTATCTTTTGCACTTTTGCCATGCTTGTTTGAGCCTGCTCTTGTGTGATTTAGCCGTAGCTCAGTGTTCATCTTTGGTCAAGCATTTTGAGTAGATCACTGCCGTGTGCTTTGTTGCTATGTTGGGGTGCAGTAGCTTAGTTTCTTGTTGCATTCTAGATGGCATCGTGCTGTTTATCGCAGAATTGTGCCATTCTTGTTTTGCTTGCCATTTGCAAACCGTGCATCCGTTTCCGGCGATCTTTATATCGATTTCGACCGAAATCAACTCTTATGTCCAGCGGCACTCTTGGTTTGCCAAGTTGAGGCCTGGTTCAATCTTTTCCTTCCGGAGCACGCATATGCATTGCATATCACATCCCGCATATCATGGCATGTTTTGCATCTTGTTGCTTGCGCATTGCACCGTGATTGATTGTTGGTCCTTTTGCTTGTGTTCTTGCTTTGGGAAGAGACGGGAGACGAGTACGTGTTCGAGGAACCCGTTGAGTATGCTTACGAGGATCAAGCTTTTGTCAACTCGGAGAACTTTGCAGGCAAGATGACCATTGTAACACCCACGATGCGGCTATATCTCCCACGTATCGGAGCACGACTTAGAGGCATAACCGCATAGTAGGCATGTCGCAAGAGGGGTAATCTTTACACATCCCATGTACTGAATAAGAAAGGGATAAAGAGTTGGTTTACAATCGCCACTTCACACAATACATAAATATAGCATTACATCATCTAGAATACAATCAAGGTCCAACTACGGAACCAAAATAAAGAAAGACCACCCCTATTGCTAGATCCCCAATCGCCCCGACTGGGATCCACTACTGGTCAAAAGGAAACAAAACAAAACAACGATAAAGATCTTCATCAAGTTCCCACCTGAGCTCAGTTGCGTCACCTGCACTGGTATCATCGGCACCTGCAACTGTTTGGAAGTATCTGTGAGCCACGAGGACTCAGCAATCTCACACCCGCAAGATCAAGACTATTTAAGCTTATGGGTAGGAAAGGGGTAATGAGGTGGAGCTGCAGAAAGCACTAAGCATATATGGTGGCTAACTTACGCAAATAAGAGCGAGAAGAGAAGCAAAGCAATGGTCGTGGACTAGAAGTGATCAAGAAATGATCCTGACTCTACTTACGTTCAAGCATAACCCAAGAACGGTGTTCACTTCCCGGACTCTGCCGGAAAGAGACCATCACGGCTACACACGTGGATGATGCATTTTAATTAAGTCAAGTGTCAAGTTCTCTACAACCAGATATTAACAAATTCCCATCTGCCCATAACCGCGGGAACAAATTTCGAAAGTTCAAAACCCTGCAGGGGTGTCCCAACTTAGCCCATCACAAGCTCGCACGGTCAACGAAGGATATTCCTTCTCCCAAGAAGACCCGATCAGACTCGGAATCCCGGTTAAAAGACATTTTGACAATGGTAAAACAAGACCAACAAAGCCGCCCGATGTGCCAACAAATCCCGATAGGAGTCGCACATATCTTGTTCTCAGGGCACACCAGATAGGTCAAGCTACGAGTAAAACCAACCCTCGAGTTGCCCCGAGGTGGCCCCGCAGGCTGCCCGTTTCAGACCAACACTTAGACAAGCACTGGCCCCCCCCTGGGGGGGGGTTAAAATAAATATGACCCTCGGGAGCGTGACTCCCAAGGGAAAAGTAGGTGGTGGTGAGGCAAATGGTAAAACCAAGCTTGGGCCTTGCAAGAGGAGTTTTATTCAAAGCGAACTGTCAAGGGGTCCCCAGAACACCCAACCATGTAAGGAACGCAAAATCAAGGAACATAACACCGGTGTGATGGAAACTAGGGCGGCAAGAGTGGAACAAAACACCAGGCATAAGGCCAAGCCTTCCACCCTTTACCAAGTATATAGATGCATTAATTAAACAAAATATATATAGTGATATCCCAGCAATATCCATGTTCCAAACATGGAATAAACTTTATCTTCACCTGCAACTAACAACGCTATAAGAGGGGCTGAGCAAAAGCGGTAACATAGCCAAACAATGGTTTGCTAGGAAAGGTGGGTTAGAGGCTTGACATGGCAATATGGGAGGCATGATATAGCAAGTGGTAGGTATCGCGGCATAACAATAGAACGAGCAACTAGCAAGCAAAGATAGAAGTGATTTCAAGGGTATGGTCATCTTGCCTGAGATACCGCAAGGAAGAAGAACGAGTCCATGAAGAAGACAAACAGACGTAGATGAACGGATCCTCACAACTCCGGAACGAAACCGAAGCTAACGCGAGAAGTAACCCGGAAAGAAGCAAACAACATAGTAAACAACCATCACATAATCATGGCATGATGCACAACCAAGTATGATGCATGTCCGGTTTAATGATACATGGCATGGCATGGAAAAGTGCACAAGCAAACCTACAAATTAAGTGGAGCTCAATATGCAACGAGTTGCATATTGACGAAACACCACATGACTTATTTAGTTCTCTCTCATTTATGTACTCAACAATATTAAATGTTGATTATCATGGCAAGAGGTGGAGCAAATGAAAACTACCTATCTAGGCAAGTTTAAATGAGGCCGGAACAACAAACAACAAGTCCGGAAAAACCTCATGTGCAATAATTTAGGTTTGGTACTGTTTAGCCCTAAAGCATATTTTAGATTTGTTAAGCATGCAAAGTAAAACCACCATGTTAAACTAGGCATTTTTCTACCCCATTTACATATAAAGTTTATTGAAAACCGAGCTACGGTTAAATAGTTATGAAATAAATCATTTTACCATGGCATAAGAGCAAATTAATGCAAACAGGAGTTTAAACATTTTAAACATGGTTGAAAGTTGCATATTATGAAACTAGATGAAAAACTAAGCATTTTGCATATATAAATTATTTTAAACCGATGCATGGTTGAGAAGTTATTAAATGCATGAAGTTCAGGACCAAACTGTAAAACTGGCGCTCTCTGGATAATTGCTAAAATCGCAGATCTGAAAAAAATCATCACGAGCCAAAACTGGCTGGCCCAAACAGTACAGAGAAATAGAAAAAAAAGGAGGCGTTGGGGGTGCAGCTCACCATGGGCTTTGGCCCAGCTGGTGCAGGCGCTGGGCCTTGGAGGGAAGCTGGCGATGCTGGGCCTGGAAGATCGGGACGAGGCCGACTAGAGCCTCAGGATGAGAAGTCAACGCGGGCGCGGTTTCCTGGCCTCGCTCAATGCAGAGGAAGCAGATAGAGGAGGCGAGACGCAGGGCGGCTTGCAGGCGATGCAAGGCGTGGCGGCGGATAGAGCTCGATGGACTCCGGCGACGCGGGAAGCAGAGGAGGCCAAGGCGACATGGCAGGGGCGCGTGCATGGTCTTGTCGTTCCATTCAACGAGTCAGATCACGGCGGCGGCAGCGTAGCCGCTCCTTCGCAGCGGCGTGGAGAAGGAACTCCGGTGAGGGGACTTGGCGGGACGAACACCAGCGACCTTGAGGACGAGCGGGCGCCGCAGCTCCAGGCGCAAGGTGAGGCGGCGACCGGGGCGACTCTGGCTGGCGATGCGGGACTTGGCGGAGAGGGAACCCGGGCGGAGGCGAGGGGAGCAGGACTCGGCGACGCGGGAAGCAGAGGAGGCGCTCGGCTGGGTCACTCCGGCATGAGGCAGAGCTCTTGGAGCAGACAGATCCATGGCGACGAGGCTCGGGCGGCCGGTGGCTTGACTCCGGTGATGCGGGGCTGAAGAAGAGCTCGTGCGCGAGGGCGCCATGTGAGGGGCTCGGTCAGGTTCGCCATGGGCTCCTGAGGGAGGGAGAACGAGAGGTAACAAAGAGATGTGAGGCACGGGTAGAAGAAGAAAAGAAGAGAAAGGGCATGGGCGCGAGGGAGGAGGAAGGGCCGCGGTCCAATCGGGATTGGACTCTAGCTGGCTGCGGGTTGGTCCGGTGTTGACAACGAGTTGGAGCGGTGGTTGGTCAATGGGGATCTGGGAGGATTCCGATGGAGATGGTGAGTGGGTGGCGGCAAGCAGGAGGATGGATGGGACAAGTAGCCTAAAAACTAGGGTTGCCTCCTTATATACACTGGTGGATTAGGTTAGGGGCTAACGGATCCCTCCGATCGTAATCGGACGACCGAGAATAAAAGGTTAGAGGAGTCCAAATAAGAAAACGGTGATGTTTTGTAGATGTTTGGGGATGATCCGAATCCAACGGTGACGACTCCCGGGGTCGGGTTCAGGACAACTTCCGGACGCGCGCGAGGGGTTCGATGCACTGTGAAGGGAGGGTTTTCAGACCGTGCAATCGCATCGGACGGCTCCGGACGTGAAGAGGGGTAGGTGGATGGACTAGGTGGGCTGTGTAGACGGGCTTGGACTGAGAGGAGAGAAGAGAAAGCGGTCCGGCAACAGTTTTCGGAGACCGAAAACGTCCGATGATTTGACCGACTATATTGCCGCTATAGCTAACCATTGGGGCGTCAAACGGACTCCGAATGTGATGAAATTTGGCAAGCGGTCTACCGGAAACATAACAACACCGCATGCCAACTTTCATCTCATTCCGAGAACATTTTCCAGCCACATATAAAATAATATTTCGGACGTGCCGCGGGCGCGGGCAAGTGTGTCTGGGCTCAGAACGGACAACGGAGAGAACGAAGAGACCGGGACAGATGCAAGTTTTGAAAACATGATGATGCAATGCACATTATGACATGACAAGATGCAACACGCAAGCGAATGACATGGCAACAACAACGAATAACTGGAAGACACCTGGCGCGACGGACTCGGGGCGTCACAACACTCCACCACTACGAGAGGATCTCGTCCCAAGATCTAGAATGGAACCGGAGAGAAGCGGAAGATGAAGAGGTAAAACAAAGTTGCTTCTTGGACAAATGAGTGAAACCAGGAACCTTGAGAGGTTGAACAAATTGAAAGAAAGAATACAACGAAGACGAACAAAGTTGAAAACACTCCGTTAGGAAAAGAGGAACAAGGAACATTACTAGAACCTTGTAGGTTGAAAGACATAAGAAAAGGGTTGCAATGGACAAGAAGTACATGCAAGCACTCCGGATGAAACAAGATGTACAAGGAATGATAAGGATCAATTCCGACAACACTCCGGATGGAAAAAAGAAGGTAAAGCATATGAACTTGGCAAAAGAAAGCACTTGGATGAGACTCCGGTTAGAAGAGGAATGATAGACACAACACTCCGGTTAAACAAGGTAGAGAAGGAATTAGAATGATATAATTTGGCCAGCACTCCGTCTGTAAATGGAAGGAATTGAACATGAATTTGAGGAGATGGGATGATATTTGACGAAAACAATGACACATTGCCTCCGGAACTATTGCAAAAAATGGCACAAGGGGTAAGAAAGATTTCACACAACACTCCAGTTGAGAAGGGAAGCAAAACTTGATAAGATGAGAGAACTTGAATGAAGGACACGACACTCCGGAATGAATGGATAAGCAAAGGAAAGAACATGGTCCTGACAAAACGAAATGATGGGACGAAAAGAGCAACGTCACCATGCCTCCGGAACGAATGAATGGAAAACTAGATGGTTGGAAAGAAAAAGAATAGAGAAGATGAATGACAACTCTCACAAATAAAATTGAAAGAGCATGCTTATGAAGAAAAGGTTGAACGGAGTTGTTGGAAAACCAACAACAAAAAGAGTAAGCTTGTTGTGGGCTTATGGAAAACATCTCGAAATCTTGAGGTGAAATTTTGCCACTAACGAGAACAATAGATTGGATTGATATGAACAAGAAGACGAGAAGCTTATCTCACCGGGAGGATAAATGAAGAACTTGGGTCATTTATAAGCACCCTAAATAGCAGCAACCCTTAGGGAAAGCTTTAGGTGAAATATAACCCAAGATAACTCCAATGAAGAGATTGATTGGTTGTAAAGGATCTCAAGAACGAATTGAAAATGATGGGTTTAAAATATGTCATTCCGGACAACTTGTGAATCATGAAACACAAAGGGAAATTGTCAACAATGACATAACACCACCTCAAAAGATGAGATATGAAAGAATTGCACCACGGAATGCAAGATGAAGAATGCTTGAACTCCTCAAAACAAAACATGTGTTTTGCACCATGTTTAATTTTGAGTATATAGTTTGGCAGATCTTAGCTCCAAGAGAAATCTTGAAGAACAATTGAAGAATGGAAAGGAATCCTTGATGAACCACCATGTAGAGCCTCCATGAAAGAACTCTGGTAACAAAATGATGATAAAAGAAAGAGAAGTTGAGAACATAAGGTGAAGCCTTGCGATGATTTAGAAGAAGCTTCGCGACGAGAAAAAAGCGGAAAAACTTGGAACTCAGGAAAAGAAAGATGAACAAAAGAAATCAAGAATTTTGATGAACCTCCGGAATAAGGAATTGAATTTACTCGAAGAAACAAGAATAAGAATTACATTATTCTTACCCTTCACCAATTAAATTGATGACAAGCACGGATTTTTGCATACTACTTATTCTCATAGAAAGGATTAATATAGATATAGCGCCAACTCGAAGAGGACTTCAACGAACCACCAGTAGGATTGGAAAGAAAGAATGAATTGATATGATAATGAAGGAAGAGAAATCTCGAACCGAACCACCGTAAGAATTGAAAATGAACGAAGAAAAGATAAAGAACCACCGGGAAGAAATTGGAAAACGAATGAAGATACTTGCTAGGATTCAGATACATGAGAATGCAGAGAACATGAACTGATTAGAGGATATTTGAATGATGCAACGGTATGATTTGGAGGATGAGAGATGAAAGCTGGAAATGAATAATTCTGATATGATGACCTTCGAAGAATCAAACTGAAAAGAATCTTGAATTGCTTCGGATGGGTGAAAAGAATTCCCACAATCGAAAATCATTGTGAGGATGGCATCAAGCAAGAATCACAAATCTTTGAAGGAATGGATAAGATTTGGAGGAAAACTCTTCTTCGGTCTTCAAATACAGAGAAAGACGATGAGAAAGACCACCATGAATTGTTGAGATACTCCAGGATGAAAATTAGAAAGGTTGAACCAACGATGAAAAGGAATTTGAAAGATCTTGGGGAAAGACATTTGACTGATGATGATCCATTCTTACGTCAAACTTCGAAAAGAATTTAGGATAGCTCCGAGAAAATTAGAAGAGTCAGGTAAGATCCTGGGAAAAGACCTGTGGGTTAGGGCCCACTCAAAGGAAAACACCGTTCAACGATTACTAGAAAGGGAGATTGCACTGGTTGAATTAAATGGCTTGAATGAGATAACAACCTCAAAATAATTTGAACAACTCGAGAATGGAAGCGTGAATCTTCTGGGATATCTTCAGCACTCCGGAACAATTGAATAGCGAGAAGTGAAAGATTAAGAGGTGCAACAGCATGGGAAAAGCATTTGAACCGAGGAAGAGATATGATCGACAAAGCTTGAATTGAATCCACCGGGAAAGAAAAGAGAATGAAGGATTATAACTTGAAACTCCGTTAAAATCTTCATGAGAATCACCGGATAAGAACATTGACGGAAAAGAATGAAGAGGCTTCCCATCAATAACATGATACTTGATTAAGACATCTGATTCCTTGAAGGAAAAGGGTGGGAGGGCGGGAAAACAAAGACAACTTGGGACGGATGAAACCAACACCGTTGAGAAGAACTGATAATTGATCTTATGGATGGGGAGAATGATGGGATCCACTTGAAGAGAAACACACCGGTTCAAAAGGATTGACATGACAATCTCGATTATCATGAAGGATTAGTATTCCCATAGAAATATGAGAACACCGCTTAGGAAAGGTATGGAATCAACACTTGACATTGAGGCAACTCGAATACCACAAACCAAAACAAAAACAAAGGATTGGCTTGCAAAATAAGCCAGAACAAACATATGATAGAGATTTGGTCCGAAGCTTTCGTGGTGGGGCCCACACGGGCTCGATCATACATCACCATCATGTACAAGGCAGTGCACATGACATACGAAGCGTCCCCGAGTCAGCATAGCCAAGGACTCTTTAAGACACAATGAGACCACTGTAAAACCAACCATGGATGGGTGGACCACTAGACGTCGAACCCCAATCTCATATCATGCATCTGACGGAAAGATATCCTAGGAGCTACTTGAATTCCCACTTATAAACTCCCGAAACTTTCTAGTTATGCAATCAGGTGTTGGGGATACAGGGGAAGCATAATATCTCACCCAAAACTAGCGAATCCTACATCCAGTTGTATCCATCCTTCAACACATAACCAAGAAACCTTCGGAAATCATTTACCTCAACCTTCGAAAAGCATCCGTTATACGAGTTATGGCAATACTCCCGAACTCCCGCCCTAGTACTGGGTGGCGTCGAGGTTATCTCACCAACAACTGCATAAAGGAGATTTTTAATGTCGGCAAAACTCATGTATTCCAGAACTGCAACGATAAAATTGTGACGACAATACCTCGGGACTCAACTCCTCGGGACACTGCCACAACCCCAAAATGTCAGGAGGCACCAAGAACAATCTTCTCATCACAAAACCATCGGAACGATTCCAAGATACCCGCGTGATCCTATTTTTTTGTGAAATTTGAGAAGAGAAGAGTCAAAACTCTACGTCAGGATGCCTCACCAGAGCGACGAAGGGACTGAGGAGTAAAAAAAATCCTACTCTCTGGTATATATAATCCTATAAGACTCAAAACATTTTTCTAGACTCAACAACGCCAACGATTCGACCAAGCAGGGGGCTCCTAAGTCGGGGAAGGCTCTGATTACCAACTTGTAACACCCACGATGCGGCTATATCTCCCACGTGTTGAAGCATGACTTAGAGGCATAACCACATAGTAGGCATGTCGCAAGAGGGGTAATCTTTACACATACCATGTACTGAATAAGAAAGGGATAAAGAGTTGGCTTACAATCGCCACTTCACACAATACATAAATATAGCATTACATCATCCAGAATACAATCAAGGTCCGACTACGGAACCAAAAGGAAACGGAACAAAACAACGATCAAGATCTTCATCGAGCTCCCACCTGAGCTTGGTTGCGTCACCTGCACTGGTATCATCGGCACCTGTAACTGTTTGGAAGTATCTGTGAGCCACGAGGACTCAACAATCTCACACCCGCGAGATTAAGACTATTTATGCTTATGGGTAGGAAAGGGGTAATGAGGTGGAGCTATAGCAAGCACTAAGCATATATGGTGGCTAACTTATGCAAATAAGAGCGAGAAGAGAAGCAAAGCAATGGTCGTGGACTAGAAGTGATCAAGAAGTGATCCTGACTCTACTTACGTTCAAGCATAACCCAAGAACCGTATTCACTTCCCGGACTCCGCCAGAAAGAGACCATCACGGCTACACACGTGGTTGATGCATTTTAATTAAGTCAAGTGTCAAGTTCTCTACAACCGGATAGTAACAAATTCCCATCTGCCCATAACCGTGGGCATGACTTTCGAAAGTTCAAAACCCTGCAGGGGTGTCCCAGCTTAGCCCATCACAAGCTCTCACGGCCAATGAAGGATATTCCTTCTCCCAGGAAGACCCGATCAAACTCGGAATCCCAGTTACAAGACATTTCGACAATGGTAAAACAAGACTAGCAAAGCCGCCCGATGTGCCGACAAATCCCGATAGGAGTCGCACATATCTCGTTCTCAGGGCACACCGGATAGGTCAAGCTACGAGTAAAACCAACCCTCGAGTTGCCCCGAGGTGGCCCCGCAGGCTGCCCATTTCGGACCAACACTTAGACAAGCACTGGCCCGGGGGGGTTAAAATAAAGATGACCCTCGGGAGCGCGACTCCCAAGGGAAAGGTAGGTGGTGGTGAGGCAAATGGTAAAACCAAGGTTGGGCCTTGCTGGCGGAGTTTTATTCAAAGCGAACTGTCAAGGGGTCCCCATAACACCCAACCGTGTAAGGAACGCAAAATCAAGGAACATAACACCGGTATGACGGAAACTAGGGCGGCAAGAGTGGAACAAAACACCAGGCATAAGGCCGAGCCTTCCACCCTTTACCAAGTATATAGATGCATTAATTAAACAAAATATATATAGTGATATCCCAACAATATCCATGTTCCAAACATGGAACAAACTTCATCTTCACCTGCAACTAACAACGCTATAAGAGGGGCTGAGCAAAAGCGGTAACATAGCCAAACAACGGTTTGCTTGGAAAGGTGGGTTAGAGGCTTGACATGGCAATATGGGAGGCATGATATATCAAGTGGTAGGTATCGCGGCATAGCAATAGAGCGAGCAACTAGCAAGCAAAGATAGAAGTGATTTTGAGGGTATGGTCATCTTGCCTGAGACCCCGCAAGGAAGAAGAACGAGTCCATGAAGAAGACAAACGGATGTAGATGAACGGATCCTCACAACTCCGGAACAAAACCGAAGCTAACACGAGAAGTAACCTGGAAAGAAGCAAACAACATAGTAAACAACCATCACATAATCATGGCATGATGCACAACCAAGTATGATGCATGTCCGGTTTAATGATACATGGCATGGCATGGAAAAGTGCACAAGCAAACCTACAAATTAAGTGGAGCTCAATATGCAACGAGTTGCATATTGACGAAACACCACATGACTTATTTAGTTCTCTCCCGTTTATGTACTCAACAATATTAAATGTTGATTATCATGTCAAGAGGTGGAGAAAATGAAAACTACCTATCTAGGCAAGTTTAAATGAGGCCAGAACAACAAACAACAAGTCCGGAAAAACCTCATGTGCAATATTTTAGGTTTAGTACTGTTCTGCCCTGAAGTATATTTTAGAGTTGTTAAGCATTCAAAGTAAAACCACCATGTTAAACTAGGCATTTTCTACCCCATTTACATATAAAGTTTATTTAAAACCGAGCTATGGTTAAATAGTTATGAAATAAATCATTTTACCATGGCATAAGAGAAAATTAATGCAAACAGAAGTTTAAACATTTTAAACATGGTTGAAAGTTGCATATTATGAAACTAGATGAAAAACTAAGCATTTTTCATATATAAATTTTTTAAACCGATGCACAGTTGAGAAGTTATTAAATGCATGAAGTTTAGGGACCAAACTGTAAAACTAGTGCTCTCTGGATAATTGCTAAAATCGCAGATCTGAAAAAAAAAACCATCACGGGCCGAAACTGGCTGGCCCAAACAGTACAGAGAAAGAGAAAAAAGGAGGCGCTGGGGGTGCAGCTCACCATGGGCTTCGGCCCAGCTGGTGCAGGCGCTGGGCCTTGGAGGGAAGCTAGCGATGCTGGGCCTGGAAGATCGGGACGAGGCCGACTGGAGCCTCAGGACGAGAAGTCAACGCGGGCACGGTTTCCTGGCCTCGCTCGATGTAGAGGAAGCAGATAGAGGAGGCAAGACGTGGGGCGGCTTGTAGGCGATGCAGGGCACGGCGGCGGATAGAGCTCGATGGACTCCGGCGATGCAGGAAGCAGAGGAGGCCAGGTGACATGGCAGGGGTGTGTGCAGGGTCTTGTCGTTCCATTCGACGAGTCAGATCATGGCGGCGGCAGCGTAGCCGTTCCTTCACAGCGGCGTGGAGAAGGAACTCCGGTGAGGGGACTTGGTGGGACGAACGCCGGTGACCTTGAGGACGAGCGGGCGCCGCGGCTCCAGGCGCAAGGTGAGGCGGCGACCGGGGCGACTCTAGCGGGTGATGCGAGACTTGGCGGAGAGGGAACCTGGGTGGAGGTGAGGGGAGCAGGACTCGGCGACGCGGAAAGCAGAGGAGGCGCTCGGCTGGGTCACTCCGGCGCGAGGCAGAGCTCTTGGAGCAGACGGATCCATGGCGACGAGGCTCGGGCAGCCGGTGGCTTGACTCTGGTGACGCGGGGCTGAAGAAGAGCTCGGGCGCGAGGGCGCCATGTGAAGGGCTCGGTCAGGTTCGCCATGGGCTCCTGCGGGAGGGAGAACGAGAGGTAACAGAGAGATGTGAGGCATGGGAAGAAGAAGAAAGGAAGAGAAAGGGCATGTGCGCGAGGGAGGAGGAAGGGCCTCGATCCAATCGGGATTGGACTCTGGCTGGCTAGGGGTTGGTCCGGTGTTGACAACGAGTTGGAGTGGTGGTTGGTCGATGGGGATCTGGGAGGATCGCGATGGAGATGGTGAGTGGGTGGCGGCGGGCAGGAGGATGGATGGGACAAGTAGCCTAAAAACTAGGGTTGCCTCCTTATATACGCTGGTGGATTAGGTTAGGGGCTAACGGATCCCTCCGATCGTAATCGGACGATCGAGAATAAAAGGTTAGAGGAGTCCAAATAATAAAACGGTGATGTTTTGTAGATGTTTGGGGATGATCCGAATCCAATGGTGACGACTCCCGGGGTCGGGTTCAGGACAACTTCCGGACGCGCGCGAGGGGTTCGATGCACTGTGAAGAGAGGGTTTTCAGACCGTGCAATCGCATCGGACGGCTCCGGACGCGAAGAGGGGTAGGTGGATGGACTAAGTGGGTTGTGTAGACGGGCTTGGACTGAGAGGAGAGAAGAGAAAGCGGTTCGGCAACAGTTTTCGGAGACCGAAAATGTCTGACGATTTGACCGACTATATTGCCGCTATAGTTAACCGTTGGGGCGTCAAACGGACTCCGAATGCGATGAAATTTGGCAAGCGGTCTACCGGAAACATAACAACACCGCATGCCAACTTTCATCCCATTCCGAGAACATTTTCCGGCCACATATAAAATAATATTTCGGACGTGCCGCGGGCGCGTGCAAGTGTGTCTGGGCTCAGAACGGACAAAGGAGAGAACGAGGAGACCGGGACAGATGCAAGTTTTGAAAACATGATGATGCAATGCAGATTATGACATGACAAGATGCAACACGCAAGCGAATGACATGGCAACAACAACGAATAACTGGAAGACACCTAGCGCGACGGACTCGAGGCGTCACAACCATACCCTCGAAATCACTTCTATCTTTGCTTGCTAGTTGCTCGCTCTATTGCTATGCCGTGATACCTACCACATGCTTTATTATGCCTCCCATATTGCCATGTCAAACCTCTAACCCACCTTGTCCTAGCAAACCGCTGTTTGGCTATGTTACTGTAAGTCTAGGTTTAGCATCTTTATTTTCCATAATATATTTAATAGCAGCATGATCAGTGTGAATAGTTACTTTAGAATAAAAAATGTATGGTATGAACTTATCACAAGCAAACACAACTGCTAAAAATTCTTTTTCAGTAGTAGCATAATTTCTTTGAGCACCGTCTAGAGTTTTACTAGAATATTGAATAACATTTAATTTCTTATCAACTCTTTTTCCTAGAACAGCCCCTACATCATAATCACTAGCATCACACATAATTTCAAATGGTAAATTCCAATCAGGAGGATGAACAATAGGTGCAGAAATGAAGGCTTTCTTAAGTATTTCAAATGCTTCTACACAATCATCATTGAAGACAAAAGGAACATCTTTTTGTAAAAGATTAGTTAGAGGCCGAGAAATTTTAGAGAAGTCCTTAATGAACCTCCTGTAAAAATCGACATGACCAAGGAAACTTCTTATACCTTTAATGTCCTTAGGACACGACATCTTTTCAATAGCATCAACTTTAGCTTTATCAAATTCAATACCTGTTTTCAGAAATTTTATGCCCCAAGACAATACCTTCATTAACCATAAAGTGGCACTTCTCCCAATTCAAAACAAGATTAGTTTCTTCACATCTCTGCAAAACTCGATCAAGGTTGCTTAAGCAATCATCAAAAGAAGTCCCATAAATGGAGAAATCATCCATGAATACCTCAACAATCTTTTCACAAAAGTCAGAGAATATAGCAGTCATACATCTTTGAAAGGTAGCAGGTGCATTACATACACCAAAAGGCATACGTCTATAAGCAAAGGTACCGAAAGGGCAAGTAAAGGTTGTCTTTTCTTGATCCTCTTTTGACACGGGTATTTGAGAGAAACCAGAATAGCCATCTAGAAAGCAAAAATGTGTATGCTTGGATAATCTTTCTAGCATTTGATCAATAAAAGGTAAAGGGTAATGATCCTTTTTAGTACCTTTATTTAATTTGCAGAAATAAATTACCATTCTATAACCTGTAACAATTCTTTGCGGGATCAATTCATCTTTATCATTAGGAACAACAGTAATACCTCCCTTCTTAGGGACACAATGTACATGACTTACCCACTGACTATCAGCAACGGGATAAATTATACCTGCCTCTAGAAGCTTTAGTATTTCTTTTCTTACCACTTCTTTCATCTCAGGATTTAACCTTCATTGGTGATCAACAACTGGTTTAGCGTCTTTCTCCAATTTTATTTTGTGCTGACATTGAGTGGGACTAATGCCCTTAAGAACATCAAGAGTATATCCAATAGCAGCACGGTGCTTCTTCAGAGTTTTCAATAATTTCTTTTCTTCATGCTCTGAAAGGTTAGCACTAATAATAACAGGATATATCTCTTTCTCATCAAGATAAGCATATTTAAGAGTATCAGATAAAGGTTTAAGCTCAAACACGGGATCACCTTTGGGTGGAGGAGGATCCCCTAGAATTTCAACAGGCAAGCTGTGTTTCAAAATAGGTCCATGTTTAAAGAATACTTCATCTATTTCCCTTCTTTCATTCATAAACATATCATTTTCATGGTCTAGCAAATATTGTTCTAAAGGATCAGTAGGAGGCACGACAATAGAAGCAAGACCAATAATTTCATCTTTACTAGGTAATTTTTATCATGGGGTTGTCTATGAAACTTAGCAAAATTAAACTCATGAGACATATCCCCTAAACCAACAGAAACAATATCCTTATTGCAGTCTATCTTAGCATTAACAGTATTCAAGAAGGGTCTACCAAATATAATGGGACAAAAGTTCTCTTGTGAGGAACCAAGAATAAGAAAATCAGTAGGGTATTTAACTTTCCCACACAAGACTTCAACATCTCTAACAAACCCAACTGGTGAAATAGTATCTCTATTGGCAAGCTTAATTGTAACATCAATCTCTTCTATCTCAGCAGGTGCAATATCATGCATAATTTCTTTGTATAAGGAATGAGGTATTGCACTTGCACTAGCAACCATATCACATAAGCCATGATAGCAATGATCTCCTATTTTAACAGAAATAACAGGCATGCCTACAATAGGTCTATGTTTATTTTTAGTATCACGTCTAGCAATTCTAGCAAATTCATTGCAGAAGTGTAGCGACCCGACCCGACTAGATCAAGTCTCTGTGCTTAAGTGTCATCCCTGGATCGGTATGCTGACACACACAGTACTCGAGGATTTATAACAGAGGTAAATCACATGTATAAAGTAACATAAATACTATTACGTCAATCCAAATAGCGGAAGTAACAAGGTTGTGGATTCCCATCGACACCAACGGCAAAGTTGAGTGTAGAAATCGTAACCCTAATGTATCACTTACTCGTCGTAAGATTCCTGCAACATGAGACGTTGCAGCCACAAAGGGTCAGTACATTGAATGTACTGGCAAATTCACACCATAGAGAATGATGAATAAAGGCTATCGCTACATGCATATTTGGCTGGTGGAAAAGCTCTATGGTTATAAGGTTTTTGCGAAAAGCCAATTTTTCCCTACTACAAAGGAATAAATTTTATTTAACTATCATGGTGGTTGTTAATCATTGAGAATGGTTGACAGCATTCTCAATCCCAATTAAGTAACATCATTAAACCCAACAAAATTATTTAAAGTCACATGATGAGATTCACATGATAATCCAAGTACTAGATACTCAAGATGTCCATAACCGGGGACATGACTAATCATGATTAGTTTATACACTCTGCAGAGGTTTGCACACTTTTCCCCACAAGACTCGATCTCCTCCGTTGGATTTCTCGCACTACATGGTGTTTGAGAAACGGATGACCAAGACATAGTCTTTTAGAAGCGTTTGCACCTTACGATGGGTAGACCGTACCACCTACAACCCCTACATCTGCTAGTCTACCACTGTAAGAGTTCACACGACTTAATCAACTATGCTAGAGCCCATAATAGCTTGTGGCCGCACACGGAAGTTTCTAGTATGAATAATCTCATGATCCCTTTGAGCCTGGGTGGCGGTCAATAAAAAAACAGGCAATCCTGGAATACCCAGATGCCTAGACATGCAATCGTTGGAATACCCAGGTGCCTGAATCCACCCAGATGTGTGTTAAAGTTGCCACCTTAAGTAAACCCTTAATTAACAATCTCACATCTGTCATGAAATACTCTCAAACCCAATCCACGTCTATGAGCATAGCATGGCAATATAAGCATAACGTAATAGTAACTCCCAAGGTTTGAATGCAGGGCAATAGGTTCCTACCTCATCAACTACTTCCCAATGCCCACATGTTATCAATCCTACTCATGCAATGTTTGAGGTTGAAACTAATGCATAAAAACTGGGTGAATAAGGGGTATGATCAAAGTGTGAACTTGCCTGCAATGTTGATGAAGATGATTCGCACTCAAAACTCTTGATAGTTCTACTTGTCACACTCCGGTCAATCTATCGTAAGCAAGCAATAGTAACCACACATAAGCAATCACTCAAAGATCAGAGAGAATAAAGAAAACAATTCGGAAAATGTCAAAACCAAGCAAATAACTCTTGCAACATAAAACAATTTCTAACAGTACCAAAATTAAGTGAATTTGGCCTTATCAGAAAGTTTAGGTCAAGAGCTTCGATTTGCAAAAAGAATCAACTAAATCGTAGTTATGAAACTCAAGTTACGATCAAACGAAGTTCGAATTCAAATCTGATCTAATTCAAATTTTAAACTTTTCAAAAACATGTTTAAGTTGTTTTACTAGATAGAGGAGATCATAACGAAGACGTGAGCGTTGGTTTCGTTGGATTTGGACAAACGAGCGAAAAGATGTGGTCGTTTGAAGTACAGGGACTAATCTGCAAATAAAGCATCTACAAAGAGGTCCCTGTCTAAAACTAACAGAAAAGAAAAGGCTAAAAAGCGAACGTTTGCTTTCTAAACCTATCCAGTGAACGCTGTAAAAAAACCTAACAAAAAAATAGAACCGGCTAAACCGAAGAAAACCTAAAGAATAAATCGACCGGGCGGTTTTATACCGGTTCACATTGGTTCGTACGAAACCAGCGGTGGCTCGGTGGGGAAAACCGGTGACGGCGGTTCAGCGAGGCGGTCGACTCCGGCGAGCTCGGCGCGGCAGCGACAGCAGCGGCGGGCGGCGTCGGAGGCGGTGAGCGAGGGCGGCGAGCGGCGCAGAGGAGGCGAGGCGGTGGACTTGGCGTGCGCGAGGGGCAGGCGAGGAGACCAGGGCGAAGACGGTGGCGCCGGCGGTGTCGGGCGGGAGCTGGACTCCCGCTGGAGGTCGGGGACGAGCGCGGGCGCACTGGGCCACGGCCTGGCTCGGGCGCTGGGCCGGCCCAGTCAGCGAGGAGAATTAAAAAAAAACATTTTCCAGACAAATAAAATAATAACGGCAAAAATAAAATTATTATATATGCATATAATATATCAAAATTTTCAGAAAAAGATTTTCTACGACATGAACATTTTTCTAGCATTAAATAAAATACACACAAATTCTAATAATTCCAACAGTGCTCCTGCTCTAATAAGATCCAACAAAATCATTTTAAAAGTACCAAAATGAAATCAAATTTATTTCTCTCCAATTTTCTGTTGTAGGGAATCATGTTACCCTATTTTCCATGTATTTTATTTTTGGAGAAAAATGATTTGAATAAAATCCAAATAACTCCAAATTGAAAAATAATTCCAAAAGACTTTGAATTTGATCCTTTGAAACTCCCAACTCATATTTCATATAATTTGAAGAAGTCATTTTATCTCCTCTCGTGAAAATCATTGAGTTGCATAAAGTTTCAGAATTGGAAATATTTTCCAATGGAATTCAAATATTTTTCAAACACCCTTTTCATTTATTTAAATGGAAGAAGTCATGTCATCTTCTCTCTAGGGTTTTGTATTTGAAAAGAATTTGAATTCACGAAGATCATAAATGCAAAATGAAAGTTTGGGAAAGTCCTTTTATTCCCTCTCATCTAACTTTCAAAAAGTTTCGAATTTCACTCAATCAATCACACAACAATCAAGCAACCAATCAAATCTATCTTTTTAATATAACATTCCAAAATTTAGAATTTTGGGATGTTACAAACCTACCACCCTTAAAATGAATCTCGTCCTCGAGATTCGGAGAGGCTAGCAAGAAAAAGGTTAGGGTTTGGGCGTCGCTTCAAAATTTCATCAATCGCCTCCGGGGTCTGGGGTGCTACCACCCTTAGAGGCATGGTTACGGTTCCATCGAACCTCATATACTTCATCCATATTGTTAACAGTGTCGGTCTTCTTAGATCTTCAGGATAATTCCTTATCCGGGCTCTTCCGGTAGTGGCATAAACTTTTCCTCAATTCTTCTGTACTTTCATCCTGGTAAGGTTATTCCGAGACTGGGTCTTCTTAGCTGACGGGTCTGGCGTCAATACTAATCAACTAACGATATCTCATGGTGGTAATCCAATTATGGTTTCTCCTGCAGGAAATGGGTCTGGGTTGATCCTCACTGTATAACCTACGGTTGGGAAAAACTGCCTTGTACAAGGGAAAAATACATATACCATTCTAAGGCTTAAACAAGGTTTTGATCGTCGTCTCTCTACTATAGGTAAGTCACTCAGATTTACAATCCCATATATCAAGGCGAACAATAAGAGTAAGTCGGTATGATGATCAATCCATCCCGCACCCAAATCATTACCTTGTATACGGTTTAGCGAATCTCGCATTCTAACACTCGGTCATCCTCACAAGCATTGCAGAATTTCTCTTGTCCATGAACTGCGTTCGGAATAATCCATTGATTCTGCAAGCCAAACAAACATCTATCGTTCCTTCACAACTCTTAGGTTTTGCGTTACTCCTATAAAATCGTCGGTGGGTAAGGTCATACTCTCTTCCAGGGTTTTTCCTTCAGCAAGAATGTGCTTGCTTCTTGGCAGGTCCTGGGGCATGTGGGTTATGGCCCATCTCATCACTTGTAGTCCTTGAACTTATCATCGGGCAACTGATCATTATTCCAACTTCCAACTTCCTAGTATTCTTAAATCCATCCAATTGTATTGTCTTCCTTCCTTCTATTGGCACCAAACTAGGACATGATTACTCAGACTCATCATGGAGTTTCCATTGATCCATATTTCCGACATCATACCTCCTTTATATCCAATAGTAATTTATCTCTTCATCCTCGTGGGATATCCCACATACCGAGATAAAAACTTATACTTATGGAGTTCATATTCCACTTCGTGGAACATCATTATCCTTTCCAGGGTCAAGCGTCCTTACAGGGGAATATTGGCCATCTTTGCATGGCACTTCTTCAACTGGGAAACGTGAAACACATCTTGAACTCCTGACAGTCCTTCGGGTGACTCCAACTTGTTGGCCACTTCTCCCATACGCTCCAAAACACGGTATGGTCCTACAAATCTCGGGGCTAACTTTCCCTTAACTACAAATCTTTTAACTCCTCGCAGAGGGGTCACACGAAGACATGCTCTATCTCCAATTTCATAGACTACCTCCTTGCATTTTTTTAGTCTGCATAACTCTTCTGCCTGGACTGAGCTACCTTCAGTCTATCTCGAATCAACTTAACATTCTCTTCTGACTCCTTGATCACATTTGGTCCAACAACTGACGTTCTCCAACTTCATCCCACATACTTGGGGCATCACACATATCGAGACAAAACTCGTATTCATTTTATCTGAAATCCACTCAGTGGAGTATCCTTATCTTTTCCAGGGGTCAAGGGTTCTTACAGGGTACTACCACCCTTTAAAATGCTCAAACCTTCCATATATCATATTTCTCATATCCTCAGAATGGTCAAAATCCTTCTTCATAGAGTAACAACTCATAAAATCCATATCAGTACCAATGATGCTAACTTTATTCATTCTCAAATGATTACAATCTCTCGCTTTTCCATTACATGTCTCAACTCAACACCTCAATATAAAAAAATGTTCTCACTTCTACTACTCCATTTCTTTTGTTGCAAACTCAACTATGTAGCACAAGTTTCCTTCTCCTTGGGGCATTCTCTGGCAAAGTGCCCTGCTCCATTACAACTAAAACATATTACTTCTGGCAAGTATCGAGGTTTCCTTTTTGGGAAACTGTTGAGGTAGTGCCCTAACTCCTTGCACCTGTAACAGGTGATATGACTCAGGTCCCTCCTGGGCTCCAATCGGTTTCTCTTGCTGGACTTTTCCATTCCAATCAGGGCTTCTATTTCCTGTGGGTCATATTCTACTTCCTCTGTCAGGAATTGTACTAGATCCCCATTCAAAAAAATTTGGGAGATGTGACCTTCTTCTCCACATGAATATCAAGACTTAGTGCAGGGTTTACTCGGGTCTTCTTTAGGTGTGTCCTCCATCTCTTCCTCCATCATAGTTTCTTCTAAAATTTCCATGAGGGCTCCTTTCATTACTTCTTTCTTCTGCTGGATGGTTCGTTGTACCATGGGGTAAATGTGACACTGAGCAGGATAGTGGATAGTCCCTTCACACAAGAAACAAGTAATCTGCCTAGTTGTGCATTCTTCAACTGGGTGACTTCCTTCACAATTAGGGCATTCATCCTTGTTTTCTTTATGGGTGTGTCCTATTTCTACACAAATCTTGCATGCACAAGGTTTCCTCATATCCTTTCCATAAGGCTTCAACTTCTGGGACACGAACCGAGACTTTGGCAGAGTCAACTTAAATTCTCTCCAAGTGGTTACTCCTTGCCATCCATTCGTGGTTTGGTACATCCTCCACCAAGTAGCGGCACCTCTTTCAAAGCACCGAAGAGCATGCTGGGTCATATCCTTTCTGACTATAGGGTTATTCTCCATGTGATCCTCCATGTTCTGAATCCATCGGTCTGTCTCCAACTGACTCATCGGTCCAGAAAATACAAGCTCATCTCCATTCATCCTCTATTGGGTCCATGTGGGTTTGGGGTAAGATAAGAGAGAGGGAGAGGGATACACACAATACAAACAAAAGATTTGAAAAGACAGATTTTATTTGTGGCCGTTGGGAAAAACATCAAACAAATGACAGCTCACAAACGTCACATCTAACATAGGTATATAATAGGGGTTTGGTCTTCTAAAGGTCAATAAATCTTCAACGTCTCCAAACTCTTCAAGCCTTGTTCATGCCTCCAATGGCTTCCTCCGATCATGCTTGTCTTTCTCAAGTTCTTTTGCCAGATCAACTCTATTGATGCGAAGTCTCTCGTGACGTCCTTTAATATTCTAGAGTTGCGTTCCAAACTTCTGGTTTCAACATCCTTCACATGAACCATGGTCATATTGTCCTTCAGTTCCTGACAAATCTCTGGTATCTCGAGGTTGTAGCTCCTCCAGCTTGGCTACTTTCAGCTTTTGGTTCCTGAGTTCTTCACGAAATGCTTCCTTGTCTAATACGGCTTCATGGAGCTCCACCTTAAACTTCTTGATGTACTTCTCCAGATCCTGGTGATACACCGGCTAAGGTTAAAACTTCATCTTACTAATAGGTGCTCAATCAGCCTTGTTCCATCAAATCCATTATGAAGAAATGCATCCTTAACTCAGCACGGTGACAATAGCATTAGCGGGCGATGACATCACGGATAACCGTGTTTCTTCTCTTGTCATTCCCATGAGCTATCATTCCATAGTTGATATCTCCTGCCTTAGGGTTTTCTTTAACAAAACTTTGAGTTCTCATGCTCCTTGTTTCAGTCTTTCTCCGATGCACCTTGATCTCGGGTATTGACAACTTCCATAGTCTGCCAAGTTCCATAAGGGTAGCCTTCCTAGGTCATACAAATCTGGGAATTCTTTAGAGCCTTCAAATTCTACTTGACTTCGATCTTCAACCGTTGTAGTTTCCATTATTCAGATGCACGGAAAATACTCTTCATTCCGAAGTGGTCTTAGTTGTCCGATATCTTGTACTTCTTGGAGTGGTCTCATTAGTCGAATCTTCATGTGGTCAAAAGGGGAAAGGGGTATGGTCTCACTGAAGGGAATTTTTGAATAAGATCGGAAGAGAAGAGAGGTAAAAGATCTTTTTGAAAGGGAAAGTTGTAAAGAAAAATCTTTGCTACGGGCTTGCCAGTTTCTAGGGTCACGTCCTACAGTCAACATGTGCTCTGATACCATCTTGTAGCAACCCGACCCGAATGGATCAAGTCTCTGTGCTTAAGTGTCATCCCTGGATCGGTATGCTGACACACACAGTACTTGAGGATTTATAACAGAGGTAAATCACATGTATAAAGTAACGTAAATACTATTGCCTCAATCCAAATAGCGGAAGTAACAAGGTTGTGGATTCCCATCGACACCAACGGCAAAGTTGAGTGTAGAAATTGTAACCCTAACGTATCACTTACTCGTCGTAAGATTCCTGCAACATGAGACGTTGCAGCCACAAAGGGTCAGTACATTGAATGTACTGGCAAATTCACACCATAGAGAATGATGAATAAAGGCTATCACTACATGCATATTTGGCTGGTGGAAAAGCTCTATGGTTATAAGGTTTTTGCGAAAAGCCAATTTTTCCCTACTACAAAGGAATAAATTTTATTTAACTATCATGGTGGTTGTTAATCATTGAGAATGGTTGACAGCATTCTCAATCCCAATTAAGTAACATTATTAAACCCAACAAAATTATTTAAAGTCACATGATGAGATTCACATGATAATCCAAGTACTAGATACTCAAGATGTCCATAACCGGGGACACGGCTAATCATGATTAGTTTATACACTCTGCAGAGGTTTGCACACTTTTCCCCACAAGACTCGATCTCCTCCGTTGGATTTCTCGCACTACATGGTGTTTGAGAAACGGATGACCGAGACATAGTCTTTCAGAAGCGTTTGCACCTTATGATGGGTAGACCGTACCACCTACAACCCCTACATCTGCTTGTCTACCACTGTAAGAGTTCACACGACTTAATCAACTATGCTAGAGCCCATAATAGCTTGTGGCTCCACACGGAAGTTTCTAGTATGAATAATCTCATGATCCCTTTGAGCCTGGGTGGCGGTCCATAAAAAAACAGGTAATCCTGGAATACCCAGGTGCCTAGACAGGCAATCACTGGAATACCCAGGTGCCTCAATCCACCCAGATGTGTGTTAAAGTTGCCACCTTAAGTAAACCCTTAAGTAACAATCTCACATCTATCATGAAATACTCTCAAACCCAATCCACGTCTACGAGCATAGCATGGCAATATAAGCATAACGTAATAGTAACTCTCAAGGTTTGAATGCAGGTCAATAGGTTCCTACCTCATCAACTACTTCCCAATACCCACATGTTATCAATCCTACTCATGCAATGTTTGAGGTTGAAACTAATGCATAAAAACTGGGTGAATAAGGGGTATGATCAAAGTGTGAACTTGCCTACAATGTTGATGAAGATGATTCGCACTCAAAACTCTTGATAGTTCTATTCGTCACACTCCGGTCAATCTATCGTAAGCAAGCAATAGTAACCACACATAAGCAATCACTCAAAGATTAGAGAGAATAGAGAAAACAATTTGGAAAACGTCAAAACCAAGCAAATAAATCTTTCAACATAAAACAATTTCTAACAGTACCAAAACTAAGTGAATTTGGCCTTATCAGAAAGTTTAGGTCAAGAGCTTCGATTTGCAAAAAGAATCAACTAAATCGGAGTTACGAAACTCAAGTTATGATCAAACGAAGTTTGAGTTCAAATCTGATCTAATTCAAATTTTAAACTTTTCAAAAACATGTTTAAGTTGTTTTACTGGATAGAGGAGATCATATTGAAGACGTGAGCATTGGTTTCGTTGGATTTGGACAAACGAGCCAAAAGATGTGGTCGTTTGAAGTACAGGGACTAATCTGCAAATAAAGCATCTACGAAGAGGTCCCTGTCTAAAACTAACAGAAAAACAAAAAGGCTAAAAAGCGAATGTTCGCTTTCTAAACCTATCCAGCGAACACTCTCAAAAAAAACCTAACAAAAAAATAGAACCGGCTAAACTGAAGAAAACCTAAAGAATAAATCGACCGGGCGGTTTTATACCGGTTCACGTTAGTTCGTACGAAACCAGCGGCGGCTTGGTGGGGAAAACCGGCGACGGCGGTTCGGCGAGGCGGTGGACTCTAGCGAGCTCGGCGTGGCAGCGACAGCAGCGGCGGGCGGCGTCGGAGGCGCGGGGCGGGGGCGGCGAGCGAGGGCCGCGAGCGGCGCAGCGCAAGCAGGCGGCAGCGGCGGCGGCGCAGGCGGCGGCGGTGAAGCAGCGGCGACGGCGAGATCTGCGGCGGCGGCGCGACTTTGCAGAGGGAGGCAGCGGCGAGGAGAGGAATGGGCCTGGGGCGGCACCCTTTATAAGAGGAGGCGAGGCGGTGGACTTGGCATGCGCGAGGGGCAGGCGAGGACAGTGGGGCGAAGACGGCGGCGCCGGCGGTGTCGGGCGGGAGCTGGACTCCCGCTGGAGGTCGGGGACGAGCGCAGGCGCGCTGGGCCGCGGCCTGGCTCGGGCGCTGGGCCGGCCAATCAGCAAGGAGAATTAAAAAAAAACATTTTCCAGACAAATAAAATAATAACGGCAAAAATAAAATTATTATATAGGCATATAATATATCAAAATTTTCAGAAAAAGATTTTCTACGACATGAACATTTTTCTAGCATTAAATAAAATACACACAAATTCTAATAATTCCAACAGTGCTCCTGCTCTAATAAGATCCAACAAAATCATTTTAAAAATACCAAAATGAAATCAAATTTATTTCTCTCCAATTTTCTGTTGTAGGGAATCATGTTACCCTATTTTCCATGTATTTTATTTTTGGAGAAAAATGATTTGAATAAAATCCAAATAACTCCAAATTGAAAAATAATTCCAAAAGACTTTGAATTTGATCCTGTGAAACTCCCAACTCATATTTCATATAATTTGAAGAAGTCATTTTATCTCCTCTTGTGAAAATCATTGAGTTGCATAAAGTTTCAGAATTGGAAATATTTTCCAATGGACTTCAAATATTTTTCAAACACCCTTTTCATTTATTTAAATGGAAGAAGTCATGTCATCTTCTCTCTAGGGTTTTGTATTTGAAAAGAATTTGAATTCACGAAGATCATAAATGCAAAATGAAAGTTTGGGAAAGTCCTTTTATTCCCTCTCATCTAACTTTCAAAAAGTTTCGAATTTCACTCAATCAATCACACAACAATCAAGCAACCAATCAAATCTATCTTTTTAATATAACATTCCAAAATTTAGAATTTTGGGATGTTACAAGAAGTAAATAACATGCCCATCAATATTATCGGCCAATAGATCTTTAACCATAGCAACACTAGGTTCAACTTCAATTTGCTCAGGGGGTTTGGGTGTCTTAATATTGCTTTTGTTGAACACAGTTGAAGCTTTAGCATGATCATTTATTCTATCAGGGGAAGGTGGTTTCTCAATATAAGCAGTGGGAACAACAGGATCATTATAAGTGATAGTCTTTTCTTCAACTTTAATAGGTGCAACTACTTTTACTTCAATGGGAGGATTATATTTAAACCACTTCTCCTTAGGGAGATCAACATGAGTAGCAAAGTATTCACAGAAAGAAGCTACTATCTCAGAGTCAAGTCCATATTTAGTGCTAAATTCACGGAAAGCATCGGTATCCATAAAAGATTTAACACAATCAAACTTAGGTGTTATACCTGACTCCTTACCTTCACCGAGGTCCCAATCTTCAGAGTTGCATTTAATTCTTTCTAATAAATCCCATTTTAATTCAATAGTCTTCATCATAAAAGATCCAGTACAAGAAGTATTGAGCATGGAGCGATTACTGAGAGAAAGCCGAGCATAAATTTTTTTGAATAATCATTTATTTTGAGAGCTCGTGATTGGGGCATGAATACAACATTGACTTAAGCCTCCCCCAAGCTTGAGCAATGCTTTCTCCTTTGTGAGACCAAAAATTATATATATAATTACGATCATGATGAACCAGATGCATAGGATAAAACTTCTGATAAAATTCCAATTTCAATCGTTGGTAGTTCCATGATCCAATATCATCACATAGCCTAAACCATGTCAATGCCTCTCCCTTGAAAGATAAAGGGAAGACTTTCTTCTTGATAACATCCTCGGGCATACCTGCAAGCTTAAATAATCCACAAACTTCATCCACATAGATTAGGTGCAAATCGGGATGTAATGTTCCATCACCTATGAAAGGATTAGCTAGCAGTTTCTCTATCATACCCGAAGGAATTTCAAAAAACATTTTCAGTAGGTTCAGTAGGTTGAGGAGCAACTCTTTGCTCTACTAGTCGGAGCGAAGATAACCCGAACAATCCCCTCAAAGGATTATGCTCCATAGTAACAAGTGACAATAAATTTCAGCGCACTATATAAATTTTTCCTTACCAAATTCCACCTACCAAAGGCGCTTCACTCCCTGGCAATGGCGCCAGAAAAGAGTCTTGATGACCCATAAGTGTAGGGCATCTATCGTAGCCTTTTCGATAAGTAAGAGTGTCTAACCCAACGAGGAGCAGAAGGAAATGATAAGCGGTTTTCAGCAAGGTATTCTCTGCAAGCACTGAAATTATCGGTGACATATAGTTTTGTGATAAGGTAATTTGTAACAGGTAACAAGTAATAAAAGTAAATAAGGTGCATCAATATGGCCCAATCCTTTTAGTAGCAAAGGACAAGCGTGGACAAACTCTTATATAAAGGAAAGCGCTCCCGAGGACACATGGGAATTATCGTCAAGCTAGTTTTCATCACATTCATATGATTTGCGTTCGGTACTTTAATAATTTGATATGTGGGTGGACCAGTGCTTGGGTGCTGTCCTTCCTTGGACAAGCATCCCACTTATGATTAACCCCTATTGCAAGCATCCGCAACTACAACAGAAGTATTAAGGTAAACCTAACCATAGCATGAAACATATGGATCCAAATCAGCCCCTTACGAAGCAACGCATAAACTAGGGTTTAAGCTTCTGTCACTCTAGCAACCCATCATCTACTTATTACTTCCCAATGCCTTCCTCTAGGCCTAAACAATGGTGAAGTGGCATGTAGTCAACATTCACATGACACCACTAGAGGAAAGACAACATACATCTCATCAAAATATCGAATGAATACCAAATTCACATGACTACTTATAGCAAGACTTCTCCCATGTCCTCAGGAACAAACGTAACTATTCACAAAGCATATTCATGTTCATAATCAGAGGGGTATTAATATGCATAATGGATCTGAACATATGATCTTCCAGCAAGTAAACCAACTAGCATCAACTACAAGGAGTAATCAACACTACTAGCAACCCACAGGTACCAATCTGAGGTTTGGATACAAAGATTGGATACAAGAGCTGAACTAGGGTTTGAGATGAGATGGTGTTGGTGAAGATGTTGATGGAGATTGACCCCCTCCTGATGAGAAATCGTTGGTGATGATGATGGTGATGATTTCCCCCTCCCAGGGGGAAGTTTCCCCGGCAGAACAGCTCCACCGGAGCCCTAGATTGGTTCTGCCTCGTGGCGGCGGAGTTTCTTCCTAAATGCTTGCTTATTATTTTTTCCTCGAGAAAAACTCCATATAGCCAAAGATGGGCATCAGAGGGCCACCAGGGGGCCCACGAGGTAGGGGGCGCGCCCAGGGGGGTAGGGCGCGCCCCCACCCTCATGGACGGTGGGTGGCCCCCCTCTGGTACTTCCTTAGCCCAATATTTTTTATATATTCTGAAAATAATTCCCGTGGAGTTTCAGGACTTTTGGAGATGTGTAGAATAGGTCTCTAATATTTGCTCCTTTTCCAGCCCAGAATTCCAACTGCCGACATTCCCCCTCTTCATGTAAACCTTGTAAATAAGAGAGAAAAGGCATAAGTATTGTGACATAATGTGTAATAACATCCCATAATGCAATAAGTATCGATATAAAAGCATGATGCAAAATGGACGTATCAAGGTTGTGTGGAGAAGACAAAAAAGAAGAAAGTCTCACATCGACACGGCTAATCAATGGGCTATGGAGATGCCCATCAATTGATGTCAATGCAAGGAGTAGGGATTGCCATGCGACAGATGCACTAGAGATATAAATGTATGAAATCTCAACAAAAGAAACTAAGTGGGTGTGCATCCAACTTGCTTGCTCACGAAGACCTAGGGAATTTTGTGGAAGCCTATTGTTGTAATATACAAGCCAAGTTCTATAATGAAAATTCCCACTAGTATATGAAAGTGAAAAAATAAGAGACTCTCTATCATGAAGACCATGGTGCTACTTTGAAGCACAAGTGTGGAAAAAGGATAGTAACATTGCCCCTTCTCTCTTTTTCTCTCATTTTTTGGGCCTTCTCTTTTTTTATTTGGCCTCTCTCTTTTTTTTATTTCCTCCCACGGGACAATGCTGTAATAATGATGATCATCACACTTCTATTTATTTACAACTCAAAAATTAGAACTCGATACTAGATCAAAATATGACTCTATATGAATGCCTCCGGTGGTGTACTGGGATGTGCAATGATTCAAGAGTGACATGTATAAAAAATTATGAGCGGTGGCTTTGCCACAAATATGATGTCAACTACATGATCATGCAAGGCAATATGAAAATGATGAAGCGTGTCATAATAAATGGAACGGTGGAAAGTTGCATGGCAATATATCTCAGAATGGCTATGGAAATGCCATAATAGGTAGGTATGGTGGCTGTTTTGAGGAAGATATAAGGAGGCTTATGTGTGATAGAGTGTATCATATCACTGGGTTTGGATGCACCGGCGAAGTTTGAACCGACTCTCAAGGTGAGAAAGGGCAATGCATGGTACCGAAGAGGCTAGCAATGATGGAAGGGTGAGAGTGCGTATAATCCATGGACTCAACATTAGTCATAAAGAACTCACATACTTATTGCAAAAATCTACAAGTCATCAAAACCAAGCACTATGCGCATGCTCCTAGGGGGATAGATTGGTAGGAAAAGACCATCGCTCGTCCCCCACCGCCACTCATAAGGAAGGCAATCAAAGAACACCTCATGCTTCAAATTTGTCACACAACGGTTACCATACGTGCATGCTACGGGACTTGCAAACCTCAACACAAGTATTTCTCAATTTCACAATTACTCAACTAGCACGACTCTAATATCACCATATTTATATCTCAAAACAATTATCAAGCATCAAACTTCTCATAGTATTCAATGCATTCTATATGAAAGTTTTTATTATACCCATCTTGGATGCCCATCATATTAGGACTAGTTTCATGACCAAAGCAAATTTCCATGCTGTTTAGGACTCCCAAAATAATATAAGTGAAGCATGAGAGTTCATCTATTTCTTCAAAAAAAAAGACCACTGCCGTGCTCTAAAAGGATATAAGTGAAGCACTAGAGCAAATGAGAAACTACTCCGAAAGATATAAGTGAAGTTCAATGAGTAGTCGAATAATTATGCAACTATGTGAAGACTCTCTAATTTTTAAGAATTTCAGATCTTGGTATATTATTCAAATAGCAAGCAAAACAAAATAAAATAAAATGATGCTCCAAGCAAAACACATATCAGTTGGTGAATAAAAATATAGCTCTAAGTAAAGTTACCGATGAACAAAGATGAAAGAGGGGATGCCATCCGGGGCATCCCCAAGCTTAGGCTCTTGGTTGTCCTTGAATATTACCTTGGGGTGCCTTGGGAATCCCCAAGCTTAGGATCTTGCCACTCCTTATTCCACAGTCCATCGAATCTTTACCAAAAACATGATAACTTCCCAACACAAAACTTAACAGAAACTCGTAAGCTCCGTTAGTATAAGAAAATAAATCACCACTTAGGTAATATTGTGAACTCATTCTAAATTCATATTGGTGTAATATCTACTGTATTCCAACTTCTATATGGTTCATACCCTCCTATACTACTCATAGATTCATCAAAATAAGCAAACAACACATAGAAAACAGAATCTGTCAAAAAGAGAATAGTCTGTAGTAATCTGGAGGTTTCGAATGCTTATGTAACTCCAAAAATTCTGAAAAATTAGGAAGTCCAGGATAAAAAGTATATTGATCTACTTCAGTTGGAATTGGTATTTTATCGCTCTCTGGTAAAAACTGATAATTATTTTCGTGAGCGCATACTTTCTATTTTTATCAGCAAGATCAAACAACAATCACCCAAGAAGATCCTAAAGGCTTTACTTGGCACTTTATTGAAACAAAAGCTATAAAACATGATTACTACAGTAGCTTAATCACGAGGACACACAAAAACAGTAGGGGTAAATGTTGGGTTGTCTCCCAACAAGCGCTTTTCTTTATTGCCTTTTTAGCTAGGCATGATGATTTCAAGGATGCTCACATAAAAGATAAGAATTGAAACATAACGGGAGCATCATGAAGAATATGACTAGCACATTTAATTCTAACCCACTTCCTATGCATAGAGATTTTGTGAGCAAACAACTTATGGGAACAATAATCAACTAGCATAGGAAGGCAAAACAAGCATAACTTCAAGATTTTAAGCACATAGAGAGGAAACTTGATATTATTGCAATTCCTACTAATTTATATTCCTCCCTTATAAAAAGTTTCAGTAGCATCATGAATGAATTAAACAATATAACCATCACATAAAGCATTATTTTCATGATCCCCAAGCATAGAAAATTTACTACTCTCCACATAAGCAAAATTCTTCTCATTTGGAATAGAGGGAGTATCATAAGAAACTCGAATACTATAAATTGTTTCCACAGTAAAAGAGTAATGTTCAGAAAAAGGATAATCATAATCATGACAAGTTTTGTCAATATAATCATCACTACTTTTTATAACATAAGTATCATCACAATAATCATCATAAGTAGCAACTTTGTTCTCATCATAATCAATTGAAACCTCTTCCAAGATAGTGGATCATTACTAAATAAAGTAATGACCTCTCCAAATCCACTTTTATAATTATCCCAATAAGATTAAACATCCTCCAAAATAGTGGGATCATTACTTCCTAAAGTTGACACTCTTCCAAACCCACTTTCATCAATATAATCATCATAAATAGGAGGCGTGCTACCATCATAATAAATTTGCTCATCAAAACTTGGGAGACTAAAAATATCATCTTCATTAAACATAGCATCCCCAAGCTTGGGACAAACATTAATTTCAGCAAATAAATTCTCAAACATGTCATTCTCATCAAACATAACATCCCCAAGCTTGGGCCTTTTCATATCATAAGCATAATCACTCTCATCATTAATAGTATGGATAGCACCAATAGTATAGCAATTATCATCATCACAATGAGTAATAGGAGCAACATCATTTGGGAGAGATACCTTTTTACCTTTGCTTCTCAGTCTTTTCTTTTTCTTCTTCACATTATGTGTGGGTTTAATCCTCTTTTTGGAGCTCCTTATTAATGAGATTGGTTGAATAGAAGGCTCCTCCTCGTTACCTGATTCATCATAAGAAATAATAGGAGGATATTGGGAAGTCTCTTCCCTTTCATTAGTATTCTCTTCATCTTATATTTGTTTTCTTGTCTTTATGTAATTGGCAATATAAGGGTTTTCAATGCAATTCACCGCATAATACATATAAATTTCCTCTAGATCAAAATCAAGAACTTTATCAAGGACAAATTCTGGAAGATCCTTAGTTATACGTTTCATTTCTTCATAACCCACAAGCAAACTAAGTTCATTATGATATGCAAGGGAAATCAAGTCATCACAATTTTTGGACATGATTCGATCATGAAACAATTTGCATTGGATATTTAAATGACCACGTTCATTGCAAAGTTCATACGGATGGCTAAGAAAATTTAAATTATCAGCACAAACATGTAGCCTTTCTTGCAAGCATTTAGTTTCTAAATACTTATGCCTCTTGCAAAATCCATCTTCCCTATTCGGTGTGTACTTGCAAACCCTATGCACTCCACAAAAATTGACATGCTTATAAGAGACATTTTCATCATGACTAGTGAAATCATAATTGGTACTATGGATATTCAAAGAGTTCGTACTAATAACATTGCCATCATGCTCATCATTCAAAGATTTAGTGCCAAACATTATGCATTCTTCTTCTAGCACTTGGGCACAATTTTCCTTTCCATCATTTTCATGAAAGATATTAAAAAGATGGAGCATATGAGGCACCCTCAATTCCCTTTTTTTAGTTTCCTTTTATAGACTAAACTAGTGATAAAACAAGAAACAAAAAGATTTGATTGCAAGATCTAAAGATATACCTTCAAGCACTAACCTCCCCGGCAACGGCGCCAGAAAAGAGCTTGATGTCTACTACACAACCTTCTTCTTGTAGACGTTGTTGGGCCTCCAAGTGCAGAGGTTTGTAGGACAGTAGCAAATTTCCCTCAAGTGGATGACCTAAGGTTTATCAACCCGTGGGAGGCGTAGGATGAAGATGGTCTCTCTCAAACAACCCTGCAACCAAATAGCAAAGAGTCTCTTGTGTCCCCAACACACCCAATACAATGGTAAATTGTATAGGTGCACTAGTTCGGTGAAGAGATGGTGATACAAGTGCAATATGGATGGTAGATATAGGTTTTTGTAATCTGAAAATATAAAAACAGCAAGGTAACTAATGATAAAAGTGAGCACAAATGGTATTGCAATGCTTCGAAACAAGGCCTAGGGTTCATACTATCACTAGAGCAAGTTCTCTCAACAATAATAACATAATTGGATCATATAACTATCCCTCAACATGCAAAAAAGAGTCACTCCAAAGTCACTAATAGAGGAGAACAAATGAAGAGATTATTGTAGGGTACGAAACCACCTCAAAGTTATTCTTTCCAATCAATCCGCTGGGATATTCCTATAAGAGTCACAAACAACCCTAGAGTTCATAGTAAAATAACACCTTAAGACACAAATCAACCAAAACCCTAATGTCACCTAGATACTCTAATGTCACCTCAAGTATCTGCGGGTATGATTATACGATATGCATCACACAATCTCAGATTCATCTATTGAACCAACACAAAGAACTTCAAAGAGTGCCCCAAAGTTTCTACTGGAGAGTCAAGACGAAAACGTGTGACAACCCCTATGCATAAGTTCACGAGGTCACGGAACTCGCAAGTTGATCACCAAAACATATATCAAGTGGATCACATGAATATCCCGTTATCACCATAGATAAGCACATGCAAGACATACATCAAGTGTTCTCAAATCCTTAAAGACTCAATCCAATAAGATAACTTCAAAGGGAAAACTCAATCCATTACAAGAGAGTAGAGGGGGAGAAACATCATAAGATCCAACTATAATAGCAAAGCTCGCGATACATCAAGATCGTGCCGAATCAAGGACATGAGAGAGAGAGATCAAACGCATAGCTACTGGTACATACCCTCAGCCCCGAGGGTGAACTACTCCCTCCTCATCATGGAGAGCGCCGGGATGATGAAGATGGCCACCGGTGATAGATTCCCCCCCGGCAGGGTGCCGAAACAGGTCTAGATGGGTTTTCGGTGGCTACGGAGGCTTGCGGTGGCGGAACTCCCGATCTAGGTTATTTTCTGGAAGTTTGGGGATATTTAAGAGGCGTTGGCATCGGGAACAAGTCAGGGGGGTCCACGAGGTGGCCACGAGGTAGGGGGCGCTCCCCCACCCTCGTGGTGGCCTCGGGACTCTTCTGGTCCATCTCCGATGCTCCGTGGGCTTCTTCTGGTCCAAAAATGATCTCCGTAAATTTTCAGGTCAATTGTACTACGTTTGATATTACTTTTCTGCGATACTCAAAAACAAGGAAAAAACAGAAACTGGCAGTGGCACTGGGCTCTAGGTTAATAGGTTAGTCCCAAAAATCATATAAAATAGCATATAAAACATCCTAGATGGATAATATAATAGCATGGAACAATCAAAAATTATAGATACATTGGAGACGTATCAAGCACATGCGTGGCGATCCGGAGTGGTCCGCCATTGAGGCCACGATCATCCGATGGTTCTACCAGATACTCTCGAACGACATCTTCCACACAGTTGTCGCTGAGGAATCAATAACATGTATATCACATATACCTTTGTTCACTTTGCCATCCTTCTTATCCGCCAAATACTTGGGGCAGTTCCGCTTCCAGTGTCCAGTCTGCTTGTAGTAGAAGCACTCAGTTTCAGGCTTAGGTCCAGACTTGGGTTTCTTTTCTTGAGCAGCAACTTGTTTGCTGTTCTTCTTGAAGTTCCCCTTCTTCTTCCCTTTGCTCTTTTTCTTGAAACTGGTGGTCTTGTTAACCATCAACACTTGATCAATGTGCTCTTCACCGACAACAAACTTCAGCGCCTTGTTTTCTTGCAGCAGGAGTTCTTCGACTGTCACTAGGACAACTCCATCATTGATGAGTATTGCATGAGGCTCAAGATACTCACCGACGAGCTTCAGGACATCGGTGCTAAGGTCTTTGACGACCTCATGCTGAGCACCCTCACCGTCGGCCTTAACGAGGACTTCGGCAATGCGGCATCCAACCTCACCCTGCTGCCGCAACCTACTTTCCAGCGCGTCGTCGCGTACCTCAAACTTGAGGAGCGCCGGATGACGAAGCTGAAGCAACGGGTCCAGCACACCGCCCTCGCCGCCGGCACCAGCCGCGGCAGCCCTGTTCCTCCGGCCGCGCCCTATCCGCCCGCGCCGCCCGCGCCTGATGACCCATAAGTAAGAGTGTCAAACCCAACAAGGAGCAGAAGGAAATGGCAAGTTGTTTTCAACAAGGTAATGTGTGCAAGTGTTGAAACTGTAAGTAGCAGAGTAGTTTGATAGCAAGATAATTTGTAACGAGCAAGTAAAGATAGTAGTAACAAAAGTTCAGCAAGGTTGCCCAATCCTTTTGAGGCAAAGGATAGGCCAAAACGGTCTCTTATAATAAGCGAAGCGTTCTTGAGGGTACACGGGAATCTCATCTAGTCACTTTCATCATGTTGGTTCGATTTGTGTTCGCTACTTTGATAATTTGATATGTGGGTGGACCGGTGCTTAGGTGTTGTTCTTACTTGAACAAACCTCCTACTTATGATTAACCCTCCTGCAAGCATCTGCAACTATGGAAAAATTATTAAGAATAAATTCTAACCATACCATTAAACTTTTGGATCCAATCGGTCCCTTACGGAATAGCACATAAACTGGGGTTTAAGCTTCTGTCACTCTCGCAACCCATCATCTAATTGCTACTCCATAATGCATTCCCTTAGGCCCAAATATGATGAAGTGTCATGTAGTCAATGTTCACATGACACCACTAAGGGAATCACAACATACATACTATCAAAATATCGAACACATATCAATTTCACATGATTACTTGCAACATGATTTCTCCCGTGACCTCAAGAACAAAAGTAACTACTCACAAATGATAATCATGCTCAAGATCAGAGGGGTATTAAATAGCATAATGGATCTGAACATATAATCTTCCACCAAATAAACCATATAGTAGTAAACTACAAGATGTAATCAACACTACTAGTCACCCACAAGCACCGATCTATAGTTCTGGTAACAAGATTGAACAAAAGAGATGAACTAGGGTTTGATATGAGATGGTGTTGTTGAAGATGTTGATGGAGATAGCCCTCCCCAAGATGGGAGAGTTGTTGGTGATGATGATGACGACGATGATTTCCCCCTCCGGGAGGGAAGTTCCCCCGGCGGAATCGCTCCACCAGAGGGCAAAAGTGCTCCTGCCCAAGTTTTGTCTCGAGACGGCGGCGCTCCGTCCCAAAAGTCCCCCCTTATTTTTCTAGGTCAAAATGACTTATATACCAGAATATGGGCACCAGAGGTGGGCCTGGGTGAGCACAACCCACCAGGGCGCGCCTGGGCTCCCTGGCGCACCCAGCTGGGTTGTGCCCACCTGGTGGGCCTCCTCCGGTACTTATTTGATCCAATATTCATCATATATTCCATCAAAAATCTCCGTGAAGTTTTAGCTTGTTTGGAGTTGTGCAGAATAGGTAGCCTGACGTATCTTTTCTAGGTCCAGATTTCCAGCTGCCGGAATTCTCCCTCTTTGTGTGTACCTTGCAAATTATGAGAGAAAAGGCATTAGAATTACTGCAAAAAGCATTATTATGCATAAAAACATCATAAATAACCATAATAAAACATGATGCAAAATGGACGTATCAACTCCCCCAAGCTTAGACCTCGCTTGTCCTCAAGCGAAAACCGAAATCGAAAAACATGTCCACATGCTTAGAGAGAGAAGTGTCGATAAAAACAAAATACAGACATAGAAGCATCATGTGAATTATTATAAGAGCAACAAACTTTAACATAAAACTTTTAACATAGAACTTTTATCATATACTTCTTATGAATAAGTGACAATTCATCACACAATCGAAGTATAAAGCAAAAACTCTATTAGAAACCAACAAACCATGTTCTCAGTCAACTTTGCAACTACAATTCATCATATTTTCAGGAAGGGTCACGTGTTGGAGCCTTTAGGCAAGTCCACATACTCAACCACCATATAGTCTTCTATGATTGCTAACACTCACCGCATACACATGAGCAAAACGTTTCAACCGGACCCATAGAAAGATAGGGGCTTGTAGTTTCACCTCCCAACGTATTCACCTCAAGGGTGATGTCAACAATAATAACACATGCTACCCATATTCAACTGGACATATGTGCCTAGATCTTTCCTCACCACATTATGCTTGCCAAAGGAGGAAAATAAAAAGGAATTGAGAGAAAAACTTTGACTCTTTGCATAAAAGTAAATACATAAAAGTAAAAGATAGGCCCTTCGCAGAGGGTAGAAGAGGTTGCCATGCGCTTATTTGTTTGTATGCTCAACCCCTTAGTGCAAAAGAACATCATGTTGGATTGCCCCTTGTGATGGTAACCTTCATTATGCAGTCTGTCGCTTTTATTCTTCACCATCACAAGTTCATACAACGCTCAATTTTCTCTTACACTAAATGATCTCACACTTTTAGAAGCAATTTTTATTGCCTTATTGTGCCGATGACAACTTACTTGAGGGATCTTGCTCAATCCCTGGGTAGGTATGGTGGACTCTTGAAAGTAAGATTTGGGTTTAAGGGTTTTTGGATGCACAGGTAGTATCTCTACTTAGTGCGGAATTTTTGGCTAGCAAAGATATGGGGCAAGCACCACATGTTAAAGGATCTATGACAATATGACTTGTATGTGAATATGAACAAACATAAATCTTTAAGTTGTCTTCCTTGTCCAACGTCAACAATTTTGGCATATAATATTTTGATGGGGGCTCACAATCACAAAATATTTCTAGGATAGTATATTTATATGTGAATCTTCTCTTCCCTTATTAATTCTTTCATGAGTTGCATCATTGACTAATGCTATGTTTGTCAATCTCTAATAAAGTTTTCTACTTATACTTTTCCTTATGTGGTGTCATCACCTACCATAAGATCAGCATATGATCTACTTGATTTATTTCCTTTCTTTTTATTGTAACATGAAAGTAGAAAAACCAAAAACTCAAACTAAACTTTATTATATATCTCACACACGATTACAAAGATGGATCACTAAGCAAACTCTTGAAAAGAAAGGATCGAACTAAACTTTTATTCATCTAAAGGAAAAGATCAAACTAAAATAAGTAAAGGCAAAAGATAGTGGGGATGATACGATACCGGGGCACCTCCCCCAAGCTTGGCGGAAGCCAAGGGAAGTGCCCATACCCGATACTCAATTTTCTTATGGCGATGAAGAAGATGGTGGTGGTGGTGGTGTGGTATTCTCCAATATAACCATGACTAGATCTTTCAAACCTTGGATCTCCCGAAGGGCTTGATTAAGTAACTCAATATTTTGAAGGAAATATGCCCTAGAGGCAATAATAAAGTTGTTATTTATATTTCCTTATATCATGATAAATGTTTATTATTCATGCTAGAATTGTATTAACCGGAAACTTAGTACATGTGTGAATACATAGACAAACAGAGTGTCACTAGTATGCCTCTACATTGACTAGCTCGTTGAATCAATGATGGTTATGTTTACTAACCATAGACATGAGTTGTCATTTGATTAACGAGATCACATCATTAGAGAATGATGTGATTGACTTGACCCATCCGTTATCTTAGCACGATGATCGTTTAGTTTGTTGCTATTGCTTTCTCCATAACTTATACATGTTCCTATGACTATGAGATCATGCAACTCCCGAATACCGGAGGAACACTTAGTGTGCTATCAAACGTCACAACGTAACTGTGTGACTATAAAGATTCTCTACAGGTGTCTCCGATGGTGTTTGTGGGGTTGGCATAGATTGAGATTATGATTTGTCACTCCGAGTGTCGGAGAGGTATCTCTGGGCCCTCTCGGTAATGCACATCACTATAAGCCTTGCAAGCAATGCGACTAATGAGTTAGTTGCAGTATGATGCATTATGGAACAAGTAACGAGACTTGTCGGTAACGAGATTGAATTAGGTATTGAGATACCGACGATCGAATCTTGGGCAAGTAACATACCGATGACAAAGGGAACAACGTATATCGTTACGCGGTTTAACCGATAAAGATCTTCGTAGAATATGTGGGAGCCAGTATGAACATCCAGGTTCCACTATTGTTTATTGACCGGAGACGTGTCTCGGTCATGTCTACATAGTTCTTGAACCCGTAGGGTCCGCACGCTTAACGTTCGGTGATGATCGGTATTATGAGTTTATGTGTTTTGATGTACAAAAGATAATTCGGAGTCTCGGATGTGATCACGGAAATGACGATGAGTCTCGAAATGATTGAGACATAATGATTGATATAATGGACGGCTATATTCGGACACCGGAAGTGTTTCGGGTGATTTTGGAGAAAACCGGAGTGCCGGAGGGTTACCGGACCCCCCCCCCCCAAGGCACTAATGGGCCACATGAGCCTTAGTGGAGAGAGAGAGGGCCGGCCAAGGCAGGGCCGCGCGCCCCACCCCCTCTAGTCTGAATTAGACTAGGGAAGGGGGGGGGGGCAGCGCCCCCTTTCCTTCTCCCTTCTCCCTCTCCTTCCATCCCCCTTCCTCCTCCTAGTAGAACTAGGAAAGGGGAGTCATACTCCTACTAGGAGGAGGACTCCTCCTCTCGTGGCGCACCTCTAGGGACGGCCGGCCTCCCCCATTGCTCCTTTATATACGGGGGCAGGGGGCACTCCATAGACACACAAGTTGATCATTGATCCCTTAGCCATGTGCGGTGCCCCCTCCACCATAATCCACCTTGGTCATATCATTATAGTGCTTAGGCAAAGCCCTGCGACAGTAGCATCATCATCACTATCATCACGCCGTCGTGCTGACGAAGCTCTCCCTCGACACTCAGCTGGATCGAGAGTTCGTGGAACGTCACCGAGCCGAACGTGTGCAGATCGCGGAGCTACCGTACTTTCGGTACTAGGATCGGTCGGATCGTGAAGACGTACGACTACATAAACCGCATTGTCATAATGCTTCTGCTTATGGTCTATGAGGGTACGTGGACAACACTCTTCCCCTCTCGTTGCGATGCATCACCATGATAGATCTTGCGTGTGCGTAGGATTTTTTTTGAAATTACTGCATTTCCCAAAAGTGGCATCCGAGCCAGGTCTATGCGTAGATGTTATATGCACGAGTAGAAAACAAAGGAGTTTTGGGCATGGGTATATACATATTGCTTGCCGTCACTAGTTGATTCTTGATTCAGCGGTATTGTTGGATGAAGCGGCTTAGACCAACAATACGCGTACGCTTACGCGAGACTGGTTCTACCGATGTGCTTCGCACACAGGTGGCTGGTGGGTGTCAGTTTCTCCAACTTTAGTTGAATCGGATTCAATGAACAAGTTTCTTTCTAAAGATCAAAAAGCATCACTATACCGCGTTGTGGTTTTTGATGCGTAGGTAAGAACGGTTCTTGCTCAGCCCATAGCAGCCACGTAAAACTTTCAACAACAAAGTAGATGACGTCTAACTTGTTCTTGCAGGGCATATTGTGATGTGATATGGTCAAGACGTGATGCTAAATTTTATTGTATGAGATGATCACGTTTTCTAACACAGTTATCGGCAACTGGCATGAGCTATATGGTTGTCGCTTTATTGTATGAAATGCAATCGCCATGTAATTGCTTTACTTTATCACTAAGCGGTAGCGATAGTCGTAGAAGGAATAGTTGGCGAGATGGCAACGATGCTTCGATGGATATCAAGGTGTCAAGCTAGTGACGATGGTGATCATGACAGTACTTTGGAGATGGAGATCAAAGTCACAAGATGATGATGGCCATATCATATCACTTATATTGATTGCATGTGATGTTTATCCTTTATGCATCTTATTTTTCTTAGTTCGGCGGTAGCATTATAAGATGATCTCTCACTAAATTTCAAGGTATAAGTGTTCTCCCTTAGTATGCACCGTTGCTACAGTTCGCCGTGCCAAGACACCATGTGATGATCGGGTGTGATAAGCTCTATGTTCACATACAATGGGTGCAAGCCAGTTTTGCACACGCAGAATACTCGGGTAAAACTTGACGAGCCTAGCATATGCAGATATGGCCTCGGAACACTGAGACCGAAAGGTCGAGCGTCAATCATATAGTAGATATGATCAACATAGTGATGTTCACCATTGAAAACTACTCCATCTCACATGATGATCGGACATGGTTTAGTTGATATGGATCACGTGATCACTTAGATGATTAGAGAGATGTCTATCTAAGTGGGAGTTCTTAGGTAATTTGATTAACTGAACTTTAATTTATCATGAACTTAGTACCTGATAGTATTTTGCATGTCTATGTTGTTGCAGATAGATGACCCGTGTTGTTGTTCCGTTGAATTTTAATGTGTTTCTAGAGAAAGCTAAGTTGAAAGATGATGGTAGCAACAACACGGACTGGGTCCGAACTTGAGGATTATCCTCATTGCTGCACAGAAGAATTACGTCCTAGAAGCACCGCTAGGTGACAAACCCGCGGCAGGAGCAATGCCAGATGTTGTGAACACCTGGCAGAGCAAAGCTGATGACTACTCGATAGTTCAGTGCGCCATGCTTTACGGCTTAGAACCAGGACTTCAACGATGTTTTGAATGTCATGGAGCATATGAGATGTTCGAGGAGTGGAAGTTAATATTTCAAATAAATGCCCAGATTGAGAGATATGAAGTCGCCAATAAGTTCTACAACTGCAAAATGGAGGAGAATAGTTCTGTCAGTGAACATATACTCATAATGTCTGGGTACCACAACCACTTGACTCAGCTGGGAGTTAATCTTCCTGATGATAGTGTCATTGACAGAGTTCTTCAATCACTGCCACGAAGCTATAAGAGCTTCGTGATGAACTATAATATGCAAGGAATGGATAAGATGATTCCTGAGCTCTTCACAATGCTAAAGGCTGCGGAGGTAGAAATCAAGAAGGAGCATCAAGTGTTAATGGTCAACAAGACCACCAGTTTCAAGAAAAAAGGTAAAGGGAAGAAGGGGAACTTCAAGAAGAACAGCAAGCCAGTTGCTGCTCAAGTGAAGAAACCCAAGTCTAGACCTAAGCCTGAGACTGAGTGCTTCTACTGCAAAGGGACTGGTCACTAGAAGCGAAACTGCCCAAAGTATTTGGCTGAGAAGAAGGATGGCAAAGTGAAAGGTATATTTGATATACATGCCATTGATGTGTACCTTACTAATGCTCGCAGTAGTGCCTGGGTATTTGATACTGGTTCAGTTGCTAACATTTGCAACTCGAAACAGGGGCTACGTATTTAGTGAAGATTGGCTAAGGACGAGGTGACGATGCGCATGGGAAATGGTTCCAAAGTCGATGTGATCGCCGTCGGCATGCTACCTCTACATCTACCTTCGGGATTAGTTTTAGACCTAAATAATTGTTATTTGGTGCCAGTGTTGAGCATGAACATTATATCTGGATCTTGTTTGATGCGAGACGTTTATTCATTTAAATCAGAGAATAATGGTTGTTCTATTTATATGGTCATGCACCCTTGATGAGTGGTCTAGTTTTACTCAATCTTGATAGTAGTGATACACATGTTCATAGTATTGAAGCTAAAAGATGCAGAGTTGATAATGATAGTGCAACTTATTTGTGGCACTGCCGTTTGGGTCATATTGGTGTAAATCGCATGAAGAAACTCCATTCTGATGGACTTCTGGAATCACTTGATTATGAATCACTTGGTACTTGCGAACCATTCCTCATGGGCAAGATGACTAAAACTCTATTCTCCGGAACAATGGAGCGAGCAACAGAGTTATTGGAAATCATACATACTGATGTATGTGGTCCAATGAACATTGAGGCTCACAGCGGATATCGGTATTTTCTCACCTTCATAGATGATTTGAGCAGATATGGGTATATATACTTAATGAAACATAAGTCTGAAACATTTGAAAAGTTCAAAGAATTTCAGAGTGAAGTGGAAAATCATCGTAAAAAGAAAATAAAGTTTCTATGATCTGATCGTGGAGGAGAATATTTGAGTTACGAGTTTGGTCTTCATTTGAAACAATGCGGAATAGTTTCGCAACTCACGCCACCCGGAACACCACAATGTAATGGTGTGTCCGAACGTCGTAATCGTACTTTACTAGATATGGTGCGATCTATGATGTCTCTTACCGATTTCCCGCTATCATTTTGGGGTTATGCTTTAGAGACGGTTGCATTCACGTTAAATAGGGCACCATCTAAATCCATTGAGACGACACCTTATGAACTGTGGTTTGGCAAGAAACCCAAGTTGTCGTTTCTTAAAGTTTGGGGCTGCGATGCTTATGTGAAAAAGCTTCAACCTGATAATCTCGAACCCAAATCAGAGAAATCTGTCTTCATTGGATACCCAAAGGAGAGTGTTGGGTACACCTTCTATCACAGATCCGAAGGCAAGATATTCGTCGCTAAGAATGGATCCTTTCTAGAGAAGGAGTTTCTCTCGAAATAAGTGAGTGGGAGGAAAGTAGAACTTGATGAGGTAATTGTACCTGCTCCCTTATTGGAAAGTAGTTCATCACTAAAATCAGTTCCAGTGATTCCTACACCAGTAAGTGAGGAAGCTAATGATGATGATCATGAAACTTTTGATCAAGTTAGTACCGAACCTGTAGGTCAACCAGAGTAAGATCCGCACCAGAGTGGTATGGTAATCCTATTCTGGAGGTCGTGTTACTTGACCATGATGAACCTATGAACTATGAGGAAGCGATGATGAGCCCATATTCCACAAAATGGCTTGAGGCCATGAAATATGAGATGGGATCCATGTATGAGAACAAAGTGTGGACTTTGGTTGACTTGCCCGATGAACGGCAGGCCATAGAGAATAAATGGATCTTCAAGAAGAAGACTGACGCTGATGGTAATGTTACTGTCTACAAAGCTCGACTTGTTGCAAAAGGTTTTCTACAAGTTCATGGAGTTGACTATGATGAGACCTTCTCACCCGTAGCAATGCTTAAGTCCGTCGAATCATGTTAGCAATTGCCGCATTTTATGATTATGAAATTTGGCAAATGGATGTCAAAACTGCATTCCTTAATGGATATCTTAAAGAAGAGTCGTATATGATTCAACTAGAAGGTTTTGTCGATCCAAAAGGTGCTAACAAAGTGTGCAAGCTCCAGCGATCCATTTATGGACTGGTGCAAGCCTCTCGGAATTGGAATATACGATTTGATAGTGTGATCAAAGCATATGGTTTTATACAGACTTTTGGAGAAGCCTGTATTTACAAGAAAGTGAGTGGGAGCTCCGTAGCATTTCTGATATTATATGTAGATGACATATTGTTGATCGAAAATGATACTGAATTTCTGAATAGTATAGAAGGACTTGAATAAGAATTTTTCAATGAAAGACCTTGGTGAAGCTGCTTATATATTGGGCATCAAGATCTATAGAGATAGATCAAGACGCTTAATTGGACTTTCACAAAGCACATACCTTGATAAAGTTTTGAAGAATTTCAAAATGGATCAGGCAAAGAAAGGGTTCTTGCATGTGTTACAAGGTGTGAAGTTGAGTCAAACTCAATGCCCGTCCACTGCAGAAGATAGAGAGAAAATGAAAGTCATTCCCTATGCTTCAGCCATAGGTTCTATCATGTATGCAATGTTGTGTACCAGACCTGATGTGTGCCTTGCTATTAGTTTAGAAGGGAAGTAATCCAGTAGTGGATCACTGTACGGCGTTCAAGAACATCCTAAAATACCTGAAAAGGACTAAGGATATTTTTCTCGTATATGGAGGTGACAAAGAGCTCGTCATAAACGGTTACGTCGATGCAAGCTTTGACACTGATCCGGATGACTCCAAGTCACAAACCGGATACGTGTTTTTATTAAATGGTGGAGCTGTCAGTTGGTGCAGTTCCAAGCAAAGCACAGTGGCAGGATCTACGTGTGAAGCGGAGTACATAGCTGCTTCGGAAGCAGCAAATGAAGGAGTCTGGATGAAGGAGTTCATATCCGATCTCGGTGTAATACCTAGTGCATCGGGTCCAATCAAAATCTTTTGTGACAATACTGGTGCAATTGCCTTGGCAAAGGAATCCAGATTTCACAAGAGAACCAAGCACATCAAGAGACGCTTCAATTCCATCTACGATCAAGTCAAGGAGGGAGACATAGAGATTTGCAAGATACATACAGATCTGAATGTTGTAGACCCATTGACTAAGCCTCTCTCACGAGCAAAACATGATCAGCACCAAGACTCCATGGGTGTTAGAATCATTACAATGTAATCTAAATTATTGACTCTAGTGCAAGTGGGAGACTAAAGGAAATATGCCCTAGAGGCAATAATAAAGTTGTTATTTATATTTCCTTATATCATGATAAATGTTTATTATTCATGCTAGAATTGTATTAACCGGAAACTTAGTACATGCGTGAATACATAGACAAACAGAGTGTCACTAGTATGCCTCTACTTGACTAGCTCGTTGAATCAATGATGGTTATGTTTCCTAACCATAGACATGAGTTGTCATTTGATTAACGGGATCACATCATTAGAGAATGATGTGATTGACTTGACCCATCCGTTATCTTAGCACGATGATCGTTTAGTTTGTTGCTATTGCTTTCTCCATAACCTATACATGTTCCTATGACTATGAGATCATGCAACTCCCGAATACCGGAGGAACACTTAGTGTGCTATCAAACGTCACAACGTAACTGGGTGACTATAAAGATGCTCTACAGGTGTCTCTGATGGTGTTTGTGGGGTTGGCATAGATTGAGATTATGATTTGTCACTCCGAGTATCGGAGAGGTATCTCTGGGCCCTCTCGGTAATGCACATCACTATAAGCCTTGCAAGCAATGCGACTAATGAGTTAGTTGCGGGATGATGGATTACGGAACGAGTAAAGAGACTTGCCGGTAACGAGATTGAACTAGGTATTGAGATACCGACGATCGAATCTCGGGCAAGTAATATACCGATGACAAAGGGAACAACGTATATCATTATGCGATTTGACCGATAAAGATCTTCGTAGAATATGTGGGAGCCAATATGAACATCCAGGTTCCGCTATTGGTTATTGACCAGAGACGTGTCTCGGTCATGTCTACATAGTTCTTGAACCCGTAGGGTCCGCACGCTTAACGTTCGGTGACGATCGGTATTATGAGTTTATGTGTTTTGATGTACAAAAGATAGTTCGGAGTCTCGGATGTGATCACGGACATGACGATGAGTCTCGAAATGATTGAGACATAAAGATTGATATAATGGACAGCTATATTCGGCCACCGGAAGTGTTTCGGGTGATTTTGGAGAAAACAGGAGTGCCGGAGGGTTACCGGAACCCCCCCCCCCCCAAGGAACTAATGGGCCACATGGGCCTTAGTGGAGAGAGAGAGGGCCGGCCAAGGCAGGGCCGCGCGCCCCTCCCCCTCTAGTCCGAATTAGACTAGGGAAGGGGGGGGGGCAGCGCTCCCTTTCCTTCTCCCTTCTCCCTCTCCTTCCATCCCCCTTCCTCCTCCTAGTAGAACTAGGAAAGGGGAGTCATACTCCTACTAGGAGGAGGACTCCTCCTCTCGTGGCGCACCTCTAGGGCTGGCCGGCCTCCCCCATTGCTCCTTTATATATGGGGGCAGGGGGCACTCCATAGACACACAAGTTGATCATTGATCCCTTAGCCATGTGCGATGCCCCCTCCACCATAATCCACCTCGGTCATATCATTATAGTGCTTAGGCGAAGCCCTGCGACAGTAGCATCATCATCACTATCATCACGCCGTCGTGCTGACGAAGCTCTCCCTCGACACTCAGCTGGATCGAGAGTTCGTGGAACGTCACCGAGCCGAACGTGTGCAGATCGCGGAGCTGCCGTACTTTTGGTACTAGGATCGGTCGGATCGTGAAGACGTACGACTACATAAACCGCATTGTCATAATGCTTCTGCTTACGGTCTATGAGGGTACGTGGACAACACTCTTCCCCTCTCGTTGCGATGCATCACCATGATAGATCTTGCGTGTGCGTAGGATTTTTTTTGAAATTACTGCGTTTCCCAAAAGTGGCATCCGAGCCAGGTCTATGCGTAGATGTTATATGCACGAGTAGAACACAAAGGAGTTTTGGGCATGGGTATATACATATTGCTTGCCGTCACTAGTTGATTCTTGATTCAGCGGTATTGTTGGATGAAGCGGCTTAGACCAACAATACGCGTACGCTTACGCGAGACTAGTTCTACCGACGTGCTTCGCACACAGGTGGCTGGTGGGTGTCAGTTTCTCCAACTTTAGTTGAATCGGATTCAATGAACAAGTTTCTTTCTGAAGATCAAAAAGCATCACTATACTGCGTTGTGGTTTTTGATGTGTAGGTAAGAACGGTTCTTGCTCAGCCCATAACAGCCACGTAAAACTTGCAACAACAAAGTAGATGACGTCTAACTTGTTTTTGCAGGGCATATTGTGATGTGATATGGTCAAGACGTGATGCTAAATTTTATTGTATGAGATGATCATGTTTTCTAACATAGTTATCGGCAACTGGCATGAGCTATATGGTTGTCGCTTTATTGTATGAAATGCAATCGCCATGTAATTGCTTTACTTTATCACTAAGCGATAGCGATAGTCGTAGAAGGAATAGTTGGGGAGATGGCAACGATGCTTCGATGGATATCAAGGTGTCAAGCCAGTGACAATGGTGATCATGACAGTACTTTGGAGATGGAGATCAAAGGCACAAGATGATGATGGCCATATCATATCACTTATATTGATTGCATGTGATGTTTATCCTTTATGCATCTTATTTTTCTTAGTTCGGCGGTAGCATTATAAGATGATCTCTCACTAAATTTCAAGGTATAAGTGTTCTCCCTGAGTATGCACCGTTGCTACAGTTCGCCGTGCCAAGACACCATGTGATGATCGGGTGTGATAAGCTCTATGTTCACATACAGTGGGTGCAAGCCAGTTTTGCACACATAGAATACTTGGGTTAAACTTGACGAGCCTAGCATATGCAGATATGGCCTCGGAACACTGAGACCGAAAGGTCGAGCGTCAATCATATAGTAGATATGATCAACATAGTGATGTTCACCATTGAAAACTACTCCATCTCACATGATGATCGGACATGGTTTAGTTGATATGGATCACGTGATCACTTAGATGATTAGAGAGATGTCTATCTAAGTGGGAGTTCTTAGGTAATTTGATTAATTGAACTTTAATTTATCATGAACTTAGTACCTGATAGTATTTTGCATGTCTATGTTGTTGTAGATAGATGGCCCGTGCTGTTGTTCCGTTGAATTTTAATGTGTTTCTAGAGAAAGCTAAGTTGAAAGATGATGGTAGCAACTACACGGACTGGGTCCGAACTTGAGGATTATCCTCATTGCTGCACAAAAGAATTACGTCCTAGAAGCACCGCTAGGTGACAAACCAGCTGCAGGAGCAATGCCAGATGTTGTGAACACCTGGCAGAGCAAAGCTGATGACTACTCAATAGTTCAGTGTGCCATGCTTTACGGCTTAGAACCAGGACTTCAACGATGTTTTGAACGTCAGGGAGCATATGAGATGTTCGAGGAGTTGAAGTTAATATTTCAAGCAAATGCCCAGATTGAGAGATATGAAGTCTCCAATAAGTTCTACAACTGCAAAATGGAGGAGAATAGTTCTGTCAGTGAACATATACTCAGAATGTCTGGGTACCACAACCACTTGACTCAGCTGGGAGTTAATCTTCCTGATGATAGTGTCATTGACAGAGTTCTTCAATCACTGCCACGAAGCTATAAGAGCTTCGTGATGAACTATAATATGCAAGGAATGGATAAGATGATTCCTGAGCTCTTCACAATGCTAAAGGCTACGGAGGTAGAAATCAAGAAGGAGCATCAAGTGTTAATGGTCAACAAGACCACCAGTTTCAAGAAAAAGGGTAAAGGGAAGAAGGGGAACTTCAAGAAGAACAGCAAGCCAGTTGCTGCTCAAGTGAAGAAACCCAAGTCTAGACCTAAGCCTAAGACTGAGTGCTTCTACTGCAAAGGGACTGGTCACTAGAAGCGGAACTGCCCCTAGTATTTGGCGGAGAAGAAGGATGGCAAAGTGAAAGGTATATTTGATATACATGTCATTGATGTGTACCTTACTAATGCTCGCAGTAGTGCCTGGGTATTTGATACTGGTTCAGTTGCTAACATTTGCAACTCGAAATAGGGGCTATGTATTTAGTGAAGATTGGCTAAGGACGAGGTGACGATGCACATGGGAAATGGTTCCAAAGTCGATGTGATCGCCGTCGGCATGCTACCTCTACATCTACCTTCGGGATTAGTTTTAGACCTAAATAATTGTTATTTGGTGCTAGTGTTGAGCATGAACATTATATCTGGATCTTGTTTGATGCGAGACGGTTATTCATTTAAATCAGAGAATAATGGTTGTTCTATTTATATGGTCATGCACCCTTGATGAGTGGTCTATTTTTACTCAATCTTGATAGTAGTGATACACATGTTCATAGTATTGAAGCTAAAAGATGCAGAGTTGATAATGATAGTGCAACTTATTTGTGGCACTGCCGTTTGGGTCATATTGGTGTAAAGAGCATGAAGAAACTCCATTCTGATGGACTTCTGGAATCACTTGATTATGAATCACTTGGTACTTGCGAACCATTCCTCATGGGAAAGATGACTAAAACTCTATTCTCCGGAACAATGGAGCGAGCAACAAAGTTATTGGAAATCATACATACTGATGTATGTGGTCCAATGAACATTGAGGCTCACGGCGGATATCGTTATTTTCTCACCTTAATAGATGATTTGAGCAGATATGGGTATATATACTTAATGAAACATAAGTCTGAAACATTTGAAAAGTTCAAAGAATTTCAGAGTGAAGTGGAAAATCATCGTAAAAAGAAAATAAAGTTTCTATGATCCGATCGTGGAGGAGAATATTTGAGTTACGAGTTTGGTCTTCATTTGAAACAATGCGGAATAGTTTCGCAACTCACGCCACCCGGAACACCACAATGTAATGGTGTGTCCGAACGTCGTAATCGTACTTTACTAGATATGGTGCGATCTATGATGTCTCTTACCGATTTCCCGCTATCATTTTGAGGTTATGCTTTAGAGACGGCTGCATTCACGTTAAATAGGGCACCATCTAAATCCATTGAGACGACACCTTATGAACTGTGGTTTGGCAAGAAACCCAAGTTGTCGTTTCTTAAAGTTTGGGGCTGCGATGCTTATGTGAAAAAGCTTCAACCTAATAATCTCGAACCCAAATTGGAGAAATGTGTCTTCATTGGATACCCAAAGGAGACTGTTGGGTACACCTTCTATCACAGATCCGAAGGCAAGATATTCGTCGCTAAGAATGGATCCTTTCTAGAGAAGGAGTTTCTCTCGAAATAAGTGAGTGGGAGGAAAGTAGAACTTGATGAGGTAATTGTACCTGCTCCCTTATTGGAAAGTAGTTCATCACTGAAATCAGTTCCAGTGATTCCTACACCAGTAAGTGAGGAAGATAATGATGATGATCATGAAACTTTTGATCAAGTTACTACCGAACCTCGTAGGTCAACCAGAGTAAGATACGCACCAGAGTGGTATGGTAATCCTATTCTGGAGGTCGTGTTACTTGACCATGATGAACCTATGAACTATGAGGAAGCGATGATGAGCCCATATTCCACAAAATGGCTTGAGGCCATGAAATATGAGATGGGATCCATGTATGAGAACAAAGTGTGGACTTTGGTTGACTTGCCCGATGAACGGCAGGCCATAGAGAATAAATGGATCTTCAAGAAGAAGACTGACGCTGATGGTAATGTTACTGTCTACAAAGCTCGACTTGTTGCAAAAGCTTTTCTACAAGTTCATGGAGTTGACTATGATGAGACCTTCTCACCCGTAGCAATGCTTAAATCCGTTCGAATCATGTTAGCAATTGCCGCATTTTATGATTATGAAATTTGGCAAATGGATGTCAAAACTGCATTCCTTAATGGATATCTTAAAGAAGAGTCGTATCTGATTCAACTAGAAGGTTTTGTCGATCCAAAAGGTGCTAACAAAGTGTGCAAGCTCCAGCGATCCATTTATGGACTGGTGCAAGCCTCTCGGAATTGGAATATACGATTTGATAGTGTGATCAAAGCATATGGTTTTATGCAGACTTTTGGAGAAGCCTGTATTTACAAGAAAGTGAGTGGGAGCTCCGTAGCATTTCTGATATTATATGTAGATGACATATTGTTGATCGAAAATGATACTGAATTTCTGAATAGTATAAAAGGACTTGAATAAGAATTTTTCAATGAAAGACCTTGGTGAAGCTGCTTATATATTGGGCATCAAGATCTATAGAGATAGATAAGGACGCTTAATTGGACTTTCACAAAGCACATACCTTGATAAAGTTTTGAAGAAGTTCAAAATGGATCAGGCAAAGAAAGGGTTCTTGCATGTGTTACAAGGTGTGAAGTTGAGTCAAACTCAATGCCCGTCCACTGCAGAAGATAGAGAGAAAATGAAAGTCATTCCCTATGCTTCAGCCATAGGTTCTATCATGTATGCAATGTTGTGTACCAGACCTGATGTGTGCCTTGCTATTAGTTTAGAAGGGAAGTAATCCAGTAGTGGATCACTGTACGGCGTTCAAGAACATCCTAAAATACCTGAAAAGGACTAAGGATATTTTTCTCGTATATGGAGGTGACAAAGAGCTCGTCATAAACGGTTACATTGAAGCAAGCTTTGACACTGATCGGGATGACTCCAAGTCACAAACCGCATACGTGTTTTTATTAAATGGTGGAGCTGTCAGTTGGTGCAGTTCCAAGCAAAGCACAGTGGCAGGATCTACGTGTGAAGCGAAGTACATAGCTGCTTTGGAAGCAGCAAATGAAGGAGTCTGGATGAAGGAGTTCATATCCGATCTCGGTGTAATACCTAGTGCATTGGGTCCAATCAAAATCTTTTGTGACAATACTGGTGCAATTGCCTTGGCAAAGGAATCCAGATTTCACAAGAGAACCAAGCACATCAAGAGATGCTTCAATTCTATCTACGATCAAGTCAAGGAGGGAGACATAGAGATTTGCAAGATACATACGGATCTGAATGTTGTAGACCCATTGACTAAGCCTCTCTCACGAGCAAAACATGATTAGCTCCAAGACTCCATGGGTGTTAGAATCATTACAATGTAATCTAAATTATTGACTCTAGTGCAAGTGGGAGACCAAAGGAAATATGCCCTAGAGGCAATAATAAAGTTGTTATTTATATTTCCTTATATCATGATAAATGTTTATTATTCATGCTAGAATTGTATTAACCGGAAACTTAGTACATGTGTGAATACATAGACAAACAGAGTGTCACTAGTATGCCTCTACATTGACTAGCTCGTTGAATCAATGATGGTTATGTTTACGAACCATAGACATGAGTTGTCATTTGATTAACGGGATCACATCATTAGAGAATGATGTGATTGACTTGACCCATCCGTTAGCTTAGCACGATGATCGTTTAGTTTGTTGCTATTGCTTTCTCCATAACTTATACATGTTCCTATGACTATGAGATCATGCAACTCCCGAATACCGGAAGAACACTTAGTGTGCTATCAAACATCACAACGTAACTGGGTGACTATAAAGATTCTCTACAGGTGTCTCCGATGGTGTTTGTGGGGTTGGCATAGATTGAGATTATGATTTGTCACTCCGGGTATCGGAGAGGTATCTCTGGGCCCTCTCGGTAATGCACATCACTATAAGCCTTGCAAGCAATGCGACTAATGAGTTAGTTGTGAGATGATGGATTACGGAACGAGTAAAGAGACTTTCCGGTAACGAGATTGAACTAGGTATTGAGATACCGACGATCGAATCTCGGGAAAGTAATATACCGATGACAAAGGGAACAACGTATATCATTATGTGATTTGACCGATAAAGATCTTCGTAGAATATGTGGGAGCCAATATGAACATCCAGGTTCCGCTATTAGTTATTGACCAGAGAAGTTTCTCGGTCATGTCTACATTGTTCTCGAACCCATAGGCTCCACACGCTTAACGCTCGGTGACTATCAGTATTATGAGTTTATGTGTTTTGATGTACCAATGATAGTTCGGAATCCCGGATGTGATCACGGACATGACGAGGAGTCTCAAAATGGTCGAGACATAAAGATTGATATATTGGACGGCTATATTCGGCCACCGGAAGTGTTTCGGGTGATTTTGGAGAAAACAGGAGTGCCGGAGGGTTACCGGAACCCCCCCGGGGAACTAATGGGCAACATGGGCCTTAGTGGAGAGAGAGAGGGTCGGCCAAGGCAGGGCCACGTGCCCCTCCCCCTCTAGTCCGAATTGGACTAGGGAAGGGGGGCGGTGCCCCCTTTCCTTCTCCATCTCCTTCCTTCCCCCCTTCCTCCTCCTAGTAGGACTAGGAAAGGGGAGTCCTAGTCCTACTAGGAGGAGGACTCCTCCTCTCCTGGCGCACCTCTAGGGCCGGCGGGCCTCCCCCCTTGCTCCTTTATATACGGGGGCAGGGGCACCCCATAGACACACAAGTTGATCATTGATCCCTTAGCCGTGTGCAGTGCCCCCCTCCACCATAATCCACCTCGGTCATATCATCGTAGCGCTTAGGCTAAGCCCTACGACGGTAGCATCATCATCACCATCATCACGCCATTGTGCTGACGAAGCTCTCCCTCGACACTCAGATGGATCGAGAGTTCGTGGGACGTCACCGAGCCGAACGTGTGCAAATCGCGGAGGTGCCGTACTTTCGGTACTAGGATCGGCCGGATCGTGAAGACACACGACTACATCAACTGTGTTGTCATAACGCTTCCGCTTACGGTCTATGAGGCTACATGGACAACAATCTTCCCCTCTCATTGCTATGCATCACCATGATAGATCTTGCGTGTGCATAGGATTTTTTTTGAAATTACTGCGTTTCCCAACATGTTTTTCTTCACTTCAGCCATTATGTGCTTATTTTCCGGCCCCCAGGGGTTTGTTCCTGCATTGTTTTCTCTCGGGCGAGATATGTCCCAATTGGACGGTATGTGCCTACGAGGAGTAGTCTCGAACCCATAGTTATGAATCAAATTGTGAAAATTGTTACGGTGTAACCTGTGTAAAGGCCTTCTTGGTGGGGTTTCTTCTTGCGCTTCGAGTCTCTCTTGATTATTTGACGGTATCATAGCTTGATGGGGATTCGGATGAGTGGAGATGCTAGCCAATGTGCCTCTCTCGGAAGCCGGAGAGTCAACCCCAAAAGGATTTTCCTCTTCTTCCTCCATAACAACTTCTTCAGCTTCCGCTCTCCTTAGATCCTCCTGAAACACCCCTACGTCTTCTTCTCCATTGTTGGAGGGTGAGGAAGACATGATGCCTGGCTCAACAGATCTGACCAAAAACAACAAGAAAAGAGAATGGAGGATTTCTCCGTGATACAGTGGTCAATAGGTTCGGGGGGTATATAAAGAATTTTTTTCTTGGGAGACAAGCAAATGGTAGAAAAACAGAGTCCGGAAGGTACCCGAGGTGGGCACAACCCACTTGGGCACGCCTGGCAAGCCAGGCGTGCCCTGGTGTCTTATGCCCACCAAGGTACGCTTCCTAGAAGTTTCTTATTTTCCTATTTTTCTAAATATTCCAAAACTGACAAAAAATATTTTTGTGGATTTTTTGGAGTCCGTTTACTTACCGTATCATGTACCTCCTTATTTTCACGATTCTAGAGTGTTCTGGAAGGACTCTTTTATGTGTTCTTCCGGTGTCAAAGTTTGGATAATATTACTTTCAACATTAACGGGCGTACGTGAGATATAATGTTTTATTCGTTGCCCATTAACAACCTTCGGGTTAGTACCTTCAACATTATTTATTTTGATAGCTTGAAAGGATCGAGAAGAGGTGTCTAGAGGGGGGGGGGGTTATTAGACCCTCAACACAGAAAAGTAGCCGTTTTTAAGTTCTTTAAGTTAAGGTGGAGTGAGGGAGTCCTGGATTAGGGGGTGTTCGGATAGCCAAACTATACCTTCAGCCAGACTCCTGGACTATGAAGATACAAGATTGAAGACTCCATACCGTGTCCGGAAGGGACTTTCCTTGGCGTGGAAGGCAAGCTTGGCGATACGGATGTTCAGATCTCCTACCATTGTAACCGACTCTATGTAACCCTAACCCTCTCAAGTGTCTATATAAACTGGAGGGTTTTAGTCCGTAGGACAACATACACATCAACAATCATACCATAGGCTAGCTTCTAGGGTTTAGCCTCTCTGATCTCGTGGTAGATCTACTCTTGTACTATCCATATCATCAATATTAATCAAGCAGGACGTAGGGTTTTACCTCCATCGAGAGGGCCCGAACCTGGGTAAAACTTCGTGTCCCTTGCCTCCTGTTACCATCCGGCCTAGACGCACAGTTCGGGACCCCCTACCCGAGATCCGCCAGTTTTGACACTGACATTGGTGCTTTCATTGAGAGTTCCTCTGTGCCGTTGCCGTCAGGCCCGATGGCTCCTACGATCATCAATGGCGATGCAGTCCAGGGTGAGACCTTCCTCCCCGGATGGATCTTCGTCTTTGGCGGCTTCGCACTGCGGGCCAATTCACTTGGCCATCTAGCATAGATCGAAAGCTACGCCCCTGGCCGTCAGGTCAGATTTGGAAGTTTAAACTACACGGCTGACATCCGCGGAGACTTGATCTTCAACGGATTCGAACCACTGCTGTGCGCGCCGCACTGTCACGACAAGCACGATCTAGCTCTACCACCGAACAGTGCCCTGGAGGCCGCACCCGCATCGGCTCCGACCCTTAGTTCGGAGCCAACCGCGCCGATCGAGGATGGGCGGTTGGACGCCACCTCGGGGGCTGTAATCCCAACGGCGGTTGCGCCGAACACCAGCCCCGTACTGTGCAAGACTCGTGACTCCATGGAGTCAGATTCTTCTCCGGACTCCGAACCCTCCGCGCCCCTGCCGATCGAATCCTATTGGGTGCCGATCATGGAGTTCACAGCCGCGGACGTCTTTCAGCACTCGCCTTTCGGCGATATCCTGAAGTCACTAAAGTCTCTCTCTTTATCAGGAGAGCCCTGGCCGGACTACGGTCAGCAAGGTTGGGGTACGGACGATGAAGAAATTCAAAACCCACCCACCACCCACTTCGTAGCCACTTTCGATGACTTAACCGACATGCTCGACTTCGACTCCAACGACATTGACGGTATGGACGCCGATGAAGAACCAGCGCCTATTGAGCCCTGGAATGCCACCTCGTCATACGATGTACACAAGGGGGAGGACACACCAAGTGAAGACGAGGACGAGCCCCCCAAGCAAGACACGGGGGAACAAAAGAAATTCCCACCAGAAGTCAAAACAGTAAACGTACTACACATGATCAAGGGAAAAACAATGCGGCACCCCCAGGAAAATATACCCAGGTGCCTGTCACCTCGAAGTCCTGCCAATGGTCGTCTCAACCGATCACTTTCGACCATCGTGATTACTCAACAAGTATCCGACACGCAGGATGGGCTGCCTTGGTATTATACCCAGTAATTGGCGGATATCACTTCACACAAGTCTTGATGGACGGCGGCAACAACCTAAACCTAATATACCAGGATACAATCCGCGGGATGGGGTTAGACCCAACACAAATTCGCCATAGCAATACTACCTTTAAAGGAGTAACGCCAGGCCCAGGGGCTCGTTGTACGGGCTCCCTCCTACTACAAGTTATATTCGGCTCCCCCGATAACTTCCGTAGTGAGCATTTAACCTTCCACATCGCTCCGTTTCAAAGTGGCTATCAAGCACTGCTCGGGCGCGAAGCTTTCGCTCACTTTAATGCAATACCACACTACGCCTCCCTCACACTCAAGATGCCCAGTCCACGCGGCATCATTTCAGTGCACGGAAATATCAAGCGATCTCTGCGCGCCGAAGAGGGTGAGGCTGCCTTGGCAGCCACACACTAAAGGCGCCCAGACAAGCCAAAGCGCCCCATAGGTTGTCAAGACCTCAGACACAACTAATCGAGTCTGGCGCTGCTACTTATACCGAATAAATGGTCACACCCCTATTTACAAGGGGCTCAACGCGCGCAGACATGTGGCCATTCCTCCTCATCTTGAATTATGCATAGTTTCTTCAATTATCTTTTTGCACGACAACCTTTTTCACCTAAATTCCTCTCTTTTACAGACGATCATCGTGCCACACCCGTCCAGGATACGGCACAACGGAGACACAGGCGCAGACGTGCAGCAGGTACCCGCTCCAAGGATTCTTTTTAGATTAAGACCCTGCGTAAACCTTTTTTTACTGTCTCTTGTTGATACATATCCACTGTTGAGAAGGATGCTGATGTCTTGGCATGTGGCCATGCCAGACCAATGCACGTACCTGGACATAAGGGGCTTCTTACGAAGGCCATTATTTAGGCCCGGTTTATACCACAAAGACCGAATACCTTAGGGAGTGTTCGGCGCCGCGAGTTTGGCCCTATATGCATCAGCTCTGAATCATTGTCTTTGGTCAAATGTTGGGTTTGCCCGGCTCCTGTGTTTTGGTGCCTTACGTTCCGCTTTACCGGCTAAGGTAGCACCAGGAGAACTACTGCGATTGTGCCCTGGTTCATCCGGACGAGCACCTCAGTAGAGAAAGCCGAAAACTGACTGTCATGATCTAGCGCGAGACTGGTCAACCACTCGATGACCCATGGGAATGTTAGAATTCCTCCGCCTTAACGAAGGGCCGCTTTCCGGCCAGGCATATACGCACCCCGGGATCGGGAGAGTGCGGAGCCACCAGGGGCTATCTAGTAGCCCCACTGTCAAACTCCTATGGCTAAGTGAAAGTGTTAAAGCATTATAGTCCGGTTGCCTCGCTCGCTCCGCTATCACCTCCTTAATAGGACCAAGACGTTGGGTTAAGTGTGAACGCGTGTTTCTGCGAACACCTCCGCATTATATGCGTGGGGGTTGAAGCCGACGACTGCAATCTTTCAGGTTATACACATGTATACATAAACGGCCACCCAAAAGGCATCACATTACTTTCAGGCAAAAGTTTAAAAGTAGCCTTATGAAAATTTATAAAAGCATTTCGCTTACAATGAGATTACATGTCACTCAAACATAATAATTTTTTAGCACTGCGTCTCTATCAAACGAGCACCCTCAAGAACTTCCTCAAAGTAGTGCTCAGCAGCCCTTCGACCTATGGCCGAATCCTGCGCTGCAACAGTGGTAGCATCCATCTCTGCCCAGTATGCTTTAGCATGGGCAAAGGCCATTCGTGCGCCTTCTATGCACGCCGACCTCTTCATCGCATTTATGCGTGGCACCACGTCAAGGAACTGCTTCACCAAGCTGAAATAGCTGCTCGGTTTCGACCTTCCCGGCCATAGCTGATCCACAACAGACCTCATGGAGAGTCCGGACAACCTATTTAGTTCAGCCCATTCGGCTAATTGGTCCATCAATGAAAGCGGACGCTCGGGAGAAAGGAACTGTTTCCAAAACAGCTGGTCTACTTCACGATCCGTCTGACTCTGGAAGTATTTGGCCGCATCGGCAGCGCTCGCCGCCAAATCCATATACACATCCTCCGAACTCCACAGCCGATACAGAGGGGCATACCGTGGATCTCCGAACTTCCTCTGCAGCATAAAGGATTTCCCAGCCACAATATCCCCGGCTTCCCGCAGCTCCTCCTTCTTTGCCCTCATAGCAGAACGGAGGTCTTTTCCCGTTGCAGCAGCCTTCTCAAGGTTCGATGCCTTCGCCTGATTTTCCTTTTCAAGAGCCCGGCAACGGTCGACGGCGGCTTTTAATTCTACGGCCATATTAGCCATCTTATCCCGGCTCTCGCCATGCGCGGCCTTCTCGGCTCGCAACTCTTCGGCCGCCTTCAAAGCAGCCACACTACCCAATCTCGCTTGTTCCTTGGCTCGGGCAAGTTCCGCCCGCAAGGCTTCAACAGTGGCAGCTCCATCTGCAGTAATAACATGTTAAATATACTGGCTTCATGATGCTCTTACTATGCGGCGTTTACCAGATAATAACACCTACCCTGTGCATCGTCAAGCCTTTTGTTAACAAGCTCGATGTCGGCGTCTGCCGCATGCAACTGCCGTTCTAAATGGGTAAACTCGCGAGCCCGGCTAGCCACCGGAGCTTCCATCACCTGCACATAAAGGCAGTATGGTTATTACCTGGGAATATGATCCTCTGTTCGTCGTCGTTTCCGACGACGACCAGAGTCTCAGGGGCTACTATCTACACAGGGCACACCTAGTATGTGCAGGACTATCATACATTATTTTACGTACCTCAAAGCCTGTCAGTAGACTCATAAAAGCTTTATGCAATCCGCTTTCGGCGGACCAGATTCTCTCCATCACCGTATTCATCAGCACATGGTGTTCATCTGAGATGGCCGCTCGCCCCACCAACTCCCTCAGAACATCCGACCGCACACTAGATGGTGCCGGACTCGTTTGTCTGCTCTCTTCGGGAGCCGAACACTAGGAACTTCGGGAGTCGACGGGATTATCTTCTGGCCTCGCCGGAATCGGAGAGGCCCTCCGCGACGACACTTCAAGGTCACCCGCTTCCGGAGCGGAGGAGTCCGGAGGAGGCGTTTCACTCTCCATCATCTCTGGAAGAAGATCCCCCGAAGACGAGCTCATTTGAGAGGGGCTAAGGCCCGAACTGCAAAGATACATGCAGTGGTTATCTTCTCAGAAGAAAAGACGACATATCTGTACTATTAAAGTATTTTGGGTCACTTACGACTCATGGGAGAATTGATCCCCCTGTGGACTTTGTGCGGCAACCGCACCCCCTGGGGTAGGACCCTCTATGGGAGACTTCTTCTCCCGTTTGGAAGCTTCGGCTTCCGAATTCCCGGATGCAATCCTTTTCCTCTTCTGGTCGACTTCCTTCATGGAGACGCTCGCTCCTTCGGCTAGAGCGGCCAGCGTTTGGGGCCCGCGACCGCCCGCATTTTCCTTCAAGGGCTCCAGGCAAGGTGCGGCCTGGAGCATCTTTTCCAATATAGGATTTTCCAAACCCTCAGGGAGGGGGGCCGAGCACCGAATCAACTTTGCCTTCATTAGCCAGTCCTGGTCAAAAAGCGGACTCTCAGAAATAACTTCGCATCAAAGGAGAGGTAGTACGCTCGGTCAGAAGATGCCTTACTTGTTCGGCGGCGCGGTTGCTACTCAGGCCCGCGTCCTCGGTGATTTCCGGACACTCCACTTGAGGTCCGAAGAACGACTTGTACATCTCCTCGTGCGTCAGGCCGAGGAAATTTTGAATGGCGCGCGGTCCCTCGGGATTAAACTCCCACAAGCGAAGAGGCCGGCGTTTGCAAGGCTGGACTTGGCGAACCAGCATAACTTGTGCTACCGCAACCAAACTGAAATCTCCATTAAAGAGATCTTGAATGCGGCTTTGCAGTATAGGCACGTCCTTGGCCGGACCCCAGCTCAATCCTCTGCTAATCCATGACATCAGTTGTGGTGGAGGGCCCGGGCGGAAGACAGGGTCGGCCGCCCACTTGGCACTTCTAGGAGCCGTGATGTAGAACCACTCCTGTTGCCACAATTTAGACACCTCTGGAATGGAACCTTTGGGCCATGCAGCTCCCGTCATCTTGCGTATTGCGGCACCTCCACACTCTGCATGTTGCCCCTCGATCATCTTCGGTTTTACTTCAAAGGTCTTGAGCCATAGGCCAAAGTGAGGGGTAACCCCGAGGAAGGCCTCGCACACAACAATAAATGTCGTGATATGAAGAAAGGAGTCCGGAGCTAGATCATGGAAATCTAGCCCGTAGTAAAACATCAAGCCCCTGACAAATGGATCCAATGCAAGGCCTAGACCTCGGAGGAAGTGGGAGACAGACACGACGCTCTCGTTGGGTTCGGGGGAGGGGACGGCCTGCCCCCGGGGAGGCAGCCGATGCAGAATCTCGGCGGTCAGATATATGGCCTCCCTCAACTTTTTGACATCTTCTTCCGTGACGGAAGAAGGCACCCATCGGTCTTGAAGGCTAGATCCGGACATGACTGAAGGTTCGGAGCACCTGACCTGAACCTTGGGCGTTTGAGCTTGAGGTGGGGGAAGGATTTGATTGAGAACGGGAGGGAAAAATAAAAGGCCTCGTCCCTTTATAAAGAGGGTGGATATCGAGCATCCTCCCGTGTCCGTTTGGACTTCCCTATGATCTAGGAGTCCTAGAAGTGGTTGGGTTACCCACGCCCGTATTGATGAGAATCCCGGAATAAGGGGACACGATCTCTGCTTTAACAAGATATGCCAAGGAAACCGCCTCGCATAACGTGCTAAGATGGGACAGTAAAATGGTTCGAATAAAAGCTTGGCCGTGGTGTGATGTCACACTACGGAGTACGTCAGCAGATTAGATTTGTGTAAATATTATTCTCTCTATGGCAATATGTGGAAACTTATTTTGCAGAGCCGGACACTATCTTTGTTCAAAATCTTCTATGAAGTACTTGGAGGAGGAACCCGCCTTCCAATGTTGAAGACAATCTGTGCGCCGGACTCGTCGTCATTGAAGCCTGGTTCAGGGGCTACTGAGGGAGTCTTGGATTAGGGGGTGTTCAGATAGCCAAACTATACCTTCAGCCGGACTCCTGGACTATGAAGATACAAGATTGAAGACTCCGTCCCATGTCCGGAAGGGACTTTCCTTGGCATGGAAGGCAAGCTTGGCGATACAGATGTTCAGATCTCCTACCATTGTAACCGACTCTATGTAACCCTAACCCTCTCTGGTGTCTATATAAACCGGAGGGTTTTAGTCCATAGGACAACATACACATCAACAATCATACCATAGGCTAGCTTCTAGGGTTTAGCCTCTCTGATCTCGTGGTAGATCTACTCTTGTACTACCCATATCATCAATATTAATCAAGCAGGACGTAGGGTTTTACCTCCATCGAGAGGGCCCGAACCTGGGTAAAACTTCGTGTCCCTTGCCTCCTGTTACCATCCGGCCTAGACGCACAGTTCAAGACCCCCCTACCCGAGATCCGCTGGTTTTGACACTGACATGGAGTGTTAGCACAAGTTTAAACATTCACAATACATTTTAAGAAAGCATGGCAACAGTATATGAGCAGCGGAAAGTAAACCATGCAAGTTGAAAGAAAGTAAAGGGATGGGATTGGAGTGTGCAAACGCAATTGGAGACACGGAGATTTTTGGCGTGGTTCCGATAGGTGGTGCTATTGTACATCCACGTTGATGGAGACTTCAACCCATGAAGGGTAACGGTTGCGCGAGTCCACGGAGGAATCCACCCACGATGGGTCCACGAAAAAGCAATCTTTTCTATCCCACCATGGCCATCGCCCACGAAGGACTTGCCTCACTTGGGTAGATCTTCACGAAGTAGGCGATCTCCTTGCCCTTACAAACTCCTTGGTTCAACTCCACAATCTTGACGGAGGCTCCCAAGTGACACCTAACCAATCTAGGAGACACCACTCTCCAAAAGGTAATAGATGGTGTGTTGATGATGAACTCCTTGCTCATGTGCTTCAAATGATAGTCTCCCGAACACTCAACACTCTCTCACAGATTTGGATATGGTGGAAAGATGATTTGAGTGGAAAGCAACTAGGGGAAGGCTAGAGATCAAGATTCTTGTGGTTGGATTGGAATGTCTTGGTCTCAACACATGACTAGGTGGTTCTCTCTTAAAAAAATGAGTAGTGGAAGTGTAGGCACGTTTTGATGACTCTCTCTTCAATGGAGAGGAGGGTGGAGGGGTATATATAGCCTCCACACAAATTCTAACTGTTACACACAATTTACAAACTCAGTGAGACCAAATAGTGAAACTCGGTCAGACCGATATGGTTCAAAATGTGAATGTTAGAGTTTTTGGTGGGACCGACATGATCAACTCGGTGGGACCGATTGCTTTAGGGTTAGGGCATAACTTGATATCGGTTTGACCAATTACTTCAACTCAGTGAGACCGATTTCAGTAATAAGCAAACAGAGAGTTGGTCAAGCAAACTCGGTGGGACCGGCTGCATATCTCGGTAAGACCGAAATAATTGCAACAGGCAACAGAGAGTTTGCAAGCCCATCTCGGTGAGACCGAGATCCCATCAATGAGATCGAACTGATTAGGGTTTCTGGCAGTGGCTATGCCAAGTGAACTCGGTGGCATCGGGTAGATCAAATCGGTGGGGTAATAGATGGTGTGTTGATGATGAACTCCTTGCTCTTATCCTATATTGTTCTTGCTAAGTTACTACTGCTATCATCACTGTTACACTTGCTACAAAATTACTGCTATCACTGTTACTGTTACCATTGCTAATGCTACTACTATCAAAACTATCATATTACTGTGGTACTGATCACTTTGCTGCAGATAATTAATCTCCAGGTGTGGTTGAATTGATAACTTAGCTGCTAATACCTTCAAATATTCTTTGGCTCCCCTTGTGTTGAATCTATAAATTTGGGTTGAATACTCTACCCTCGAAAATTGTTGTGATCCCCTATACTTGTGGTTTATCAATGTTCTTCACGACGTGGCTTCCTCCAACCTGTTTTCCTGCTTGAAAAGCACTGCACAATCTATCCTTGTCAAATATAACATCTTTCACTCCAAGGATATGATCACCTTTAATAAGCTTATCAAGATTTCGCATGCCCACATGACCTCACCTTCTATGCCACAACCAACCTTTAGAAGGTTTAGCAATTAAGCAAGTTCTAGGTTGAGCCTTTTTAGTGAAATCAACAATGTGTAGATCACCTCTATGTATATTGTTAAAGACCATTTTATGATTATCTGTTTGAAACACTTGGCAATCTACTTCGGCAAATAGGACATTGAAACCAAAGTCAGCTAGTCTAGATACAGAAAGTAGATTATAGCCAAGAGATTCAACGGGCATAACATTTTGGATGGAGCTATCATGTGAGATGGCCACCTTACCAAGGCCAACAACCTTACCCTTTGAGTTATCACCAAAAGTGACATACTTTCGAGGGCCATCATTTTCAGTAAGCTCATGAAACATATCCTTGTCTTCGGGGATGTGATCGGTACATCCACTATCAAGAACCCATTCCTTTCCTCCAGCCATGTATCCACAAAGGTTAGCCATAAGACCAAAGTGTCTCATAGAATCATCGAGATCAAAGTCACTATCATCCTCCTCATCGTAGTATCCATGTTCAACATCGTCTTGTGATTGACCATCACCTAGAGAGAGTGATTCATTAGATATGTGATCATGGCAATGTTCATCTTTATGAATTCTATTGACTTCCGAGATGATATTACTAATGATACCAACATCTCCTTTGGCACGCATAAGGTCACGAAGCTCAAGTAAACAATCACCAAACTTAGGATCTCTAGGATTCATCTTACTTAAAGCAATTGACTTTTGAAGAAACACATCTAGATTTTGCAAGGAATAGTTTGGGAATTGTTCCTCAAGAAATCTCCATATGGTGTAAGCACAATCAAGAGTAGGCAAGCAAACAATCAAATTTCTAGGCAAACCTCTAGTGATAAGATTGATAGTCCTAAGGTTGCGAATCATGCCAAGAGACTCATCAGGGGTAGGATGCAAGGGGTCAACAAGGGGTGCACACGGATTAGTAATGTACTTGTTCAGATGATATTTAGTGAAAATCTCAAGCATCTCATTTTTCCAAGCTTTAAAGAACTCCCCATCAAGTATAGGCACTCTACATCTAAAACTCCCCATCATAAACTCATCCATCTTCCTCCAATGGCGATTAAACCAAAGCAATGGGGACCAATGCTCTGATACCAATTGAAATGATAGAGAAGAGGTGTCTACAGGGGGGGGGGGGGCGATTATATCCTCAACACAGAAAAGTAGCAGTTTTTAAGTTCTTTAAGTTGAGGTGGAGTTTTAGCACAAGTTTAAACATTTACAATACATTTCAAGCAAGCATGGCAAGAGTATATGAGCAGCGGAAAGTAAACCATGCAAGATGCAAGAAAGTAAAGGGATGGGATTGGAGTGTGCAAACGCAATTGGAGACACGGAGATTTTTTGCGTGGTTATGATAGGTGGTGCTATCATACATCCACCTTGATGGAGACTTCAAACCACAAAGGGTAACGGTTGCGTGAGTCCATGGAGGGCTCCACCCATGAAGGGTCCATGAAGAAGCAACCTTGTCTATCCCATCATGGCCATCGCCCACGAAGGACTTGCCTCACTTGGGTAGATCTTCACGAAATAGGCAATCTCCTTGCCCTTACAAACTCCTTGGTTCAACTCCACAATCTTGACGGAGGCTCCCAAGTGACACCTAATCAATCTAGGAGACACCACTCTCCAAAAGGTAATAGATGGTGTGTCGATGATGAACTCCTTTATCTTGTGCTTCAAATGATAGTTTCTCCAACACTCAACTCTCTCTCATAGATTTGGATATGGTGGAAAGATGATTTGGTGGAAAGCAACTTGGGGAAGGCTAGAGATCAAGATTCTTGTGGTTGGATTGGAATGTCTTGGTATCAACACATGACTAGGTGGTTCTCTCTCAAAAAATGAGTAGTGGAAGTGTAGGCATGTTCTGATGGCTCTCTCTTAAATGGAGAGGAGGGTGGAGGGCTATATATAGTCTCCACACAAAATCAAACCATTACACACAATTTACCAAACTCGGTGGGACAAAATGGTGAAACTCGGTCAGACCGATATGGTTCAAAATGTGAACGTTGGAGTTTTTGGTGGGATCGACATGATCAACTCGGTGGGACCAATTGCGTTAGGGTTAGGGCATAACTTGATCTCGGTTTGACCAATTACTTCAACTCAGTGAGACCGAATTCAGTAATAAGCAAACAGAGAGTCGGTCAAGCAAACTCGGTGGGACCGGTTTCATATCTTGGTAAGACCAAAATAATTGCAGCAGGCAATAGAGAGTTTGCAAGCCCATCTCGGTGAGACCGAGATCCCATCAGTGAGACCAAACCGACTAGTGTTTCTGGCAGTGGCTATGTCAAGTGAACTCGGTGGCGCCAGACAGATCAAATCGATGGGGCCGAGTTGACTTTAGGTTTAGGATATATGTGGAAATGAGAAAGTGGTTGAGGACTTTTGGAGCATATCACTAAGCATTTTGAGCAAGCAAGTCATTAAGCAACAACTCATCCCCTTTTAATAGTATTGGCTTTCCTATGGACTCAATGTGATCTTGGATCACTAAGGGAGTCCTGGATTAGGGGGTCTCCGGACAGCCGGACTATATCCTTTGGCCGGACTATTGGACTATGAAGATACAAGATTGAAGACCCCGTCTCGTGTCCGGATGGGACTCTACTTGGCGTGGAAGGCAAGCTAGGCAATACAGATATGTATATCTCCACCTTTGTAACCGACCTAGTGTAACCCTGGCCCTCTCCGGTGTCTATATAAACCGAAGGGTTTTAGTCCGTAGGGCAACATACAATCATACAATAGGCTAGCTTCTAGGGTTTAGCCTCTCCGATCTCGTGGTAGATCAACTCTTGTAATACTCATATCATCAAGAATAAATCAAGCAGGACGTAGGGTTTTACCTCCATCAAGAGGGCCCGAACCTGGGTAAAACATCGTGTTCCCTGCCTCCTGTTACCATCTGCCTTAGACGCACAGTTCGGGACCCCCTACCCGAGATCCGCCGGTTTTGACACCGACATTGGTGCTTTCATTGAGAGTTCCTTTGTGTCGTCGCCGTCAGGCTTGATGGCTCCTACAATCATCGATAGTGATGCAGTCCAGGGCGAGACTTTTCTCCCCGGACAGATCTTTGTGTTCGGCAGCTTCGCACTCCGGGCCAACTCGCTTGGCCATCTGGAGCAGATCGAAAGTTACGCCCCTGGCCACCAGGTCAGGTTTGGAAGCTTAAACTACATGGCCGACATCCATGGAGACTTGATCTTTGACGGATTCGAGCCCCTGCCTTGTGCGCCACGCGGTCACGATGAGTACGATTTAGCTCTATCATCGGACCATATTCAGGAGATCGCACCGGCACCCCCCCTGACCCTCAATTCGGAGCCAATTTCGCCATCTATGGACGGGTGGATGGACCCCGTCACGGAGGCCGTACCCTCAGCGGCGATCGAGCCGAATAGAGACCTTACCCTTCACGAGAGTCGTGTTGCCAAACTGCCGGATCCCTCTCTGGCCACGGACTCCGAACCGCTTGCACCCGTTCCTATCGAATCCGATTGGGCGCCGATCATGGAGTTTACCACCGCGGATATTTTTCAGCACTCGCCCTTCGGCGACATACTGAGCTCATTAAGGTCTCTCACCTTGTCAGGAGGATCCTGGCTGAACTACGTCCGGCAGGATTGGGATGCGGATGACGAAGATTTTCGCCGCCCACCCACCACCCACTTAGCCGAACTGTCGATGACTTAACCGACATGCTCGACTTCGACTCCGAAGACATCGACGGTATGGACGACGATGCGGGAGTCGAAGAGGAATCACTGCCCAGAGGGCACTGGACAACCACCTCATCATACGATATATACATGGTGGACACACCCAAAGAAGGCAATGGCGACGAGACAACGGAGGATGACCCCTCCAAGAAGCAACCCAAGCGCCGGCGTCAGCGGCGCCGCTCTAAGTCCCGCCAAGGCAAAAGTGGTGATACCGGCACCGGAGATAATAGCACTCCGGACAGCGCCGAAGACAACAACAATCCCCTCCAGCAAGATTTAGAGCAGGAGGATGGAGGAGCCAGCTCTCCTGAGAGAGCGGCAGATGGAGAGGCGGAGGATGATAATTACATGGCCCCCTCCGAAGACGAGGCAAGCCTCGGCGATGACGAATTCGTCGTGCCAGAGGATCCCGTCGAACAAGAGCGCTTCAAGCGCATGCTTATAGCCACGGCATATAGCCTTAAGAAAAAGCAGCAGCAGCTTCAAGCTGATCAGGATTTGCTAGCTGACAGATGGACTGAAGTCCTGGCGGCCGAAGAGTATAAACTCGAACGCCCCTCCAAGAGTTACCCAAAATGCAGGTTGCTACCCCGACTGGAGGAGGAAGCACCAAAACCTACATCCCCGGCGTATGGCGCGGCTGATCGGCCACCTCATGGCGCGACAGAGAGACATTCCAGCCAAAAGCTCAGCCCGCACCCCGACGTCATTCCAATAAAAAGGCAGGGGAAATACGCCAGACCTGCGAGACGTATTGGAGGACAAAGCAAAACATGCAAGATCGATCTACGGATCACAAGGGTGCGCCACTACGCGAGACGATAATCGTCACACCGGATACAGTAAAAGTAAGTCCGGCCGGGCCGAACACAGCGGGCAAGACTCATTCGAGCTGCGTCGCGATATAGCCCAGTACAAAGGCGCTGCACACCCCTTATGCTTCACAGACGAAGTGATGGATAATCAAATCCTAGAGGGTTTCAAACTCGTAAATATAGAATCATACGACGACACAACAGATCCTGCGGTATGGATCGAGGATTTCCTCCTGCACATCCACATGGCCCGCGGTGATGACCTACACGCCATCAAATACCTCCCACTCAAACTCAAAGGACCAGCTCGGCATTGGCTCAACAGCTTGCCAGCGGAGTCCATTGGCTGTTGGGAAGATCTAGAAGCCGCATTCCTCGACAACTTTCAGGGCACTTATGTGCGACCACCAGATGCCGATGACTTGAGCCACACAATTCAGTAGTCAGAGGAATCGGCCAGGCAATTCTGGACACGGTTCCTAACAAAGAAAAATCAAATCATCAACTGTCCGGATGCAGAGGCCCTAGCAGCTTTCAAGCACAACATACGCGACGAGTGGCTAGCCCGGCACCTTGGTCAGGAAAAGCTGAAATCTATGGCAGCCCTCAGGACACTCATGACCCGCTTTTGTGTGGGAGAAGACAGCTGGCTGGCTCGCAGCAATAACATATCAAAGAACTATGGTACTTCAGATACCAGGGACAGCAATGGTAGGTCATGTCGCAACAAACATAAGCGCCGCAGTAACAGCGACAATACCGAGGATACGGCAGTCAATGCCGGATTCAAAGGCTCTAAACCCGGTCAGCGGAAAAAGCCATTCAAAAGAAGCACTCCGGGCCTATCCAGTTTGGACCGTATACTCGATCGCTCATGTCAAATACACGACACCCCCAACAAGCCAGCCAACCACACCAACAGGGACTGTTGGGTGTTCAAGCAGGCCGGCAAGTTAAATGCTGAAAACAAAGATAAGGGTTCACATAGCAATGACGAGGAGGAGCCCCGGTAGCCGAACACCGGAGGACAGAAGAGGTTCCCCCCACAAGTGCGGATGGTGAACATGATATACGCAACCCACATCCCCAAGAGGGAGCGGAAGCGTGCGCTCAGGGATGTATATGTGTTGGAGCCAGTCGCCCCCAAGTTCAACCCATGGTCCTCCTGTCCGATCACCTTCGATCGTAGGGACCACCCCACTAGCATCTGTCATGGCGGATTTGCCACACTGGTCCTAGACCCAATCATTAAGGGATTTCACCTCACTCGAGTCCTCATGGACGGCGGCAGCAGCCTGAACCTGCTTTATCAGGACATAGCGCGCAAAATGGGTATAGACCCCTCATGGATCAAACCCACTAAAACGACCTTTAAAGGCGTCATACCAGGTGTAGAGGCCCATTGCACAGGCTCAGTCACACTAGAAGTGGTCTTCGGATCTCCGGATAACTTCCGAAGCGAAGAGTTAATCTTCGACATAGTCCTGTTTCCCAGTGGCTACCATGCACTGCTCGGGTGAACCGCATTTGCAAGATTCAATGTGGTACCGCATTACGCATATCTCAAGATCAAGATGCCAGGACCTCGGGGGGTCATCACAGTCAATGGAAACACAGAGCGCTCTCTCCACACGGAGAAGCACACTGCGGCCGTCGCAGTAGAAGCACAAAGCAGCCTCTTAAGGCAATCCACTAGTTCGGCGACTAAAGACCCGGACACCTTCAAGTGCGCCTGGAGTAATTGGCAACAGGACTTCCTGGCACGTTCCGAGCTCGCATTGCAATGCGGCCCCCACCCCGGTCCCAGCCAAACAGTGAAATCCGCGCCACGCGTACATAATTACGCATTAAAAATACCATGGGCACAGACGGGGAGGGGGGCACGACGGTGGGACGCTCCAAGTCGCGGCTTAAACCACACTAGGGGCTTCCCGCTTTGTTATTTTTCTCTTTCACGACTTCAATCTCTGGAAACCCTATCCGACAGCGTGATTGCCGAACACATGATGCATCATCCAAGGAGGCACAAGGCTACGTCACACCACGGAACTCCCAGGTGGATTACGATAACGAGTGAAATATTTGTTTTAATACTATTCCTCAGCTTGCCCTTGGAAGGGACATGTCAAACAGTCCTACTTTCTGCTTATCGCACTACTTGTATCATTCTGCTTTAACGCACCCTTTTTGAATAAAAATGCATAGCATTAAGACTATTATTGCATTCTTCTTTTATATATATGTTCATTCATTACATCCAGCACCCGTACACTCTGGTACGGCCAATACGCTAGGGGCTTAAGCATACCCCATAATACGGCGTGAGAAGTCCGAACACTTTCGACAGTGCGGCACCCTAAACTTATAGCATTATATGCATCAGCTCCGAATCATGTCTTGGATCAATAGTTGGGTTTGCCCGGCTCCCATGTTTTGGTACCTTACGTTCCGCTATATCGGCTAAGGTAGCACTGGGAGAACTACTGCGATTGTGCCCCAGTTCTGCTGGGCTAAGCACCTCAGTAGAGAAAGCTAAAACTGACTGTCATGATAAGGCGAGAGACTTGTCGCTGTTCGAGAGGTTTTCGAGTCCCTAAAGACTTATGCCGCTTAGAGCGAGGAGTCGGCCCTGTCCGGCTTAAGGCGTGTATCGCACCCCGAATTCGGCCTTCCGAATACTAGGGGCTTCGCCGAAATTTAAAATTATAGAATTCTATGGCTAAGTGAGAGTGATAACGCATTATAGTCCGATTGCCTTGTTCGTTGTGCTGAGCACCTCCCTCGAAGGACCCAACAATGGGAACAAGAGTGCTCAGGTTTATCTCGAACACCCCAGCACTCGTGGCGTGGGGGCAGAAGCCGACGACTAGCCATCTCTCAGATTTGATAAACAGCCGAATAGAAGGTAATATTTTAAATTCAAACAAGCATTGCATAGCACATATGAACAAGTTTTCATAAATACAAGATTGCACGAGCGAGTTTACTCGAATATTATATCTTTTGTACACTCGTCCGCTATGAGACGAGCGCCCTTCAGGACACCCTCATAGTACATCTCGGGGTGGCGATGCTCCTTGCCCTGCGGCGGCCCTTCCTTCACCAGCTTCATGGCGTCCATCTTAGCCCATTGCACCTTCACACGGGCGAAAGCCCGGCGTGCACCTTCGATGTAGACGGACCGCTTGATGACTTCAAGCCATGGGCAGGCATCCACAAGCCGCCTCACCAGGCCGAAGTAGCTGTTGGGAAGGGCATCGCCAGGCCACATCCGGATTATAAAGCCCTTCATGGCCCGTTCGGTCGCCTTGTGCAGCTCGACCAGTTGCCTAACTGGTCGCTCAGAGGCATCGGGTGTTCGGTCCAAGTATACTGAGACCAGAATAGCTTCTTCGTTGAGCTTCCCTCCTCGTCCTGGTAAAACTTGCGGCATCCGACATGCTGCGGGGAAAATCTGCGAATGCTCCTGGAGAGCTTCGGATTCGGGTAAGTAACAAGTAATTCACTTTCACATGCTTGCTTTGCATATAGAATGCCTTACCCTCCACTATCTTCTTCATCGCATCAATCTCCTGGAGGGCCTTTTGGGCTTCAGCCTTGGCACTCCTTGCGCTCTCGAGGGCCGCGGCAAGCTCGGACTCTCACGTCTTCAAGTCAAGCTCCAACGCCTCGTGCTTCGTCACGAGAGCGTGGAGCTCTTGTTGCACCTCGCCCACCCGAGCCTCATGCCTTTCCCGCTCGGTGCGTTCCGTGGCCGCTTTGTTTTCGGCCTCGGATAGCGCTTGCTTCAGGGTCGCCACCTCGGTCGTGGCCCCTGGCACATTTACGATGATCCTGTCATTTTGCAATCACATTCTTTTTATACATATCTATGGACTAGGTACTACTTACCTTTGTTCTCCTCGAGCTGCCTCTTGGCAAGGCCGATCTCGTCCTTGGACTCTTTAAGGTCCTCCTTCAGTGCTGCGACCTCTGCAATCAGTGTGGCAGAGGCCAACAACGAAGCCTGCATACGCATATAGACATACTTATATTAGACTCCTGTGATATTGTTTGATCCTCTGTTCGGCTTTTCTTTTTGAACACCGAATAGAGCATCAGGGGCTACTGTCTATGCAATAATATTTTTCCTATATTTCAAAAACTTACCTCAAAGCCTGTTAGAAGGCTGGCACAGGCTTCAGTCAGTCCGCTCTTGGCGGACTGAACCTTCTGGACCACCACACTCATAATAGTGCGGTGCTCTTCGTCGATGGAAGCTGTCGGTGTCAAAACCGGTGGATCTCAGGTAGTGGGTCCCGAACTATGCGTCTAGGCCGGATGGTAACAGGAGGCAGGGAACGCGATGTTTTACCCAGGTTCGGGCCCTCTTGATGGAGGTAAAACCCTACGTCCTGCTTGATTAATATTGATGATATGGGTAGTACAAGAGTAGATCTACCACGAGATCAAGGAGGCTAAACCCTAGAAGCTAGCCTACGGTATGATTGTTGTATATGGAGTTGATTGCCTACGAACTACAACCCTCCGGTTTATATAGACACCGGATAGGGTTAGGGTTACATAGAGTCGGTTACAATGATAGGAGATCTTGAATATCCGCATCGCCAAGCTTGCCTTCCACGCCAAGGAAAGTCCCATCCGGACACGGGACGAAGTCTTCAATCTTGTATCTTGATAGTCCTGGAGTCCGGCTGAAGGTATAGTCTAGCTACCCGAACACCCCCTAATCCAGTACTCCCTCAGTAGCCCCTGAACCAGGCTTCAATGACGACGAGTCCGGCGCGCAAATTGTCTTCGGCATTGCAAGGCGGGTTCCTCCTCCAGGTCCTTCATAGAAGATTGTAAACACCAAGAGTAGTGTCCGGCTCTGCAAAATAAGCTTCCACATATTGCCATAGAGAGAATAATATTAACACAAATCAAATCTGCTGACGTATTCCGCAGTGCGTCATCACACTATAGCCAAGTCCTTCACTCGAATCGTTTTCACTTTTCCACCTCAACGTGTTTTGTGAGGCGGTTTCCTTGGCACGTCTTGTCAAAGCAGAGATCGTGTGCCCCCCTTTTGCGGGATTCTCATCAATACGGACATGGGTAACCCAATTGTGCCCGTTAGCATGTTTTCTCGATTAAAGGCGAGTCCCAAACGGTTACGGGGAGGGCTCCTGGTATTCAACCTCTTATAAAGAGACCAGAGCCTTACTCCTTTTCTCCAATCCCAAAACAAGTTCGCCCGTCGCCTCGAGTTCCAACACCCTAGGCTCCAGATTCCGGGCGCCTCAGACCTTCGACAATGTCTGGTTCTGACCTTCAAGGCCGATGGATGCCCTCCTCCGTCACGGAGGAGGACGTGCTAAAGTTGAGAGAGGCTAAGTTCTTGACCGCCAAAATTTCGCACAGGTTGCCTGCTCAAAGGCAGGCTATCCCCAGTCCCCAGCCCGGTGAGAGCGTAGTGTTCATGTCTCACTTCCTTCGGGGGTTAGGCTTCCCGATGGACCCCTTTGTGAGGGGACTGCTGTTTTATTACGGGCTGGAATTCCATGACTTAGCTCCGGAGTCCATCCTCCATATCTCCTCGTTTATCGTTGTATGCGAAGCGTTCCTCCGTGTTACCCCTCACTTCGGATTATGGCTCAAGACTTTCAAAGTGAAGCCAAAGATGATCAAGGGACGGCACGCAGAGTGCGGAGGCGTTGTTATAAGCAAAAATGCTGATGCTCCATGGCCCGAGGGCTCTTTTCAAGAGGAGCTAGGCTTGTGGCTACGAGAGTGGTTTTATATCACCCCTTCCCGGAGCACAAGTGGGTGGCGCTTCCTGCCTTTTGCTCGGGTCCCCCACCACGGCTAGCGTCATGGGTTAACAGAGAGTTAGATTGGGGTTTGCCCAAAGACGTGCCCCTGTTACAGGGCCGAATTAAGGATCTCTTGGAAGGAGACCTCAGCTTGGTCAAGGTGACGCAGGTCATGCTGATTCACGGAATATTGCCCGGCAAACGTCGCCCCCTTCGCCTGTGGGAGTTTAATCCAGAGGGATCGCGAGCTCTCCAGAACTTTATGGGCGCAACGCCCGCGGAGATGTATAGACTGTTCTTCAGATCATAAGAGATGTGTCCGGATTTAACTGAGGACGCAGGCCTAAGCTGCAATCGCCCGGATACTCAAGTAAGCAACCTTGTGCCTGGACCTTCTATCCGTATGATTGTCATAAACTTGCCCCTAAAAGAGCTGTCCTTTTAAACAGGAGTGGATAGCGAAGGCAAAGCTGATCAAGTGTCCGGCTCCCCTTCCTGAAACCAGGCCGGATCCCGTGCTGGTCAGGATGCTGGAGATAATGCCTTTGGAGGGAGAGGACAAGGAAGCTATGGCCTCCTCGAAGGAGGCTTCTCCGAAGGGAGGAACCGACAATTCCTCTCCTAAGGGGAAGAAGAGAGCCGCCTCTAGCGACCCGGAAACCATGGCCTCGAAACGGGGGAGAAAATCCTCGTCAGAGGGTCCGACGCCGGGGAGTTCCTCGGCCAGACTACGCCCTCAAGGGGATCAGCCCTCCAGCGAGCCGTAAGTGGAGAAAAGATTTTCCTTTTGAGGGATGAGGGAAGTCCTTGATTTATATCTGAGAAGATTAACCAAACCTTTATCTTGTAGCTCGGACCTCAGCCCTTCTCAGCAGAGCTCGTCTTCGGGGGATATCCTTCCGTAGATGATGGAGAGCGGGATGCCTCCCCCTACTGTGCCGCCTAGCGAGGCGGGCGACCCTGAGGTGTCGTCGCGGAGGGTTTCTCCAAATCCGGCAGGGGCGGAAGGTGGCTATGCGGCCCCCCGAGGTTCTCCGCGTCCGGCCTTCGAAAGAGGTCATGGGACGAGCCCGGCGCCGTTTGGTGCTCGGCCGGAGGAGCTAAAGATTCTGCTGGGGCGAGCTTCTATCTCAGAGGAGCACCGCGCATTGATGGGCATGGTGATTGAAAGGATTTCATCCGTAGAGAGCGGATTGTATGAGGCCGTCAAAAGTTTACTGACAGGTTTCGAGGTACATTAGATAATGTATACTTTTGTCAGTTGCGGATGAATAAGATGCGCCCTGTGTAGATAGTAGCCCCTGAGACTCTGCATGTCGTCAAGAAATGACGGCACGCGGAGGATCATAATCCCAGGTCTAAGATGTCGCCTTTGAATGTAGGCGGCAGGGTGTCCGGAATCGAGCCGAACTGACGATTTTGTCGAACAAAAGCGGCAGCTGGACGTGGCAGATGCCGACATCACGCTTGTCGATAAGCGGCTTGATGAGGATCAAGGTATGTAATTCCTCGGGCGGCATCAAGTAAGAACAGTTTTATGCTTGTGTCTTACGATGTATGTGCTTGACGCAGATGGTGCGGCCGCCGTGGAGAGTCTTAGGGCAGAACTTGCCCGAGCTAAAGAACAAGCCAGCAAAAGTTATGCGGCCACCAGAAAAGCCCTTGAAGAGCTAAGAGCCGAACAGGCTGCTCATTGCCGAAGCAAAGAAGAGATGGCCGAGATGGCCGAAAAGTTAAAAAGCGCTACAGACCGTTGCAGACGTCTTGAAAAAGAAGATCAGGCGAAACAGACGGACTTAGAGAAGGCCGTTGCCAATGCCAAGGACGCGCGCTCTGCGATTAGAGCTATGAAGGAGGAGCTGCGTCAGGCCGAACAGATTGCGGCTGGAAATCCCTTTATGCTGTGAAGGAAATTTTGTGATCCGAAGTTTGCTACGTTGGACTGGATGTGGAGTGTGGAGGATACCTATCTGGACTTGGCAGCGAGTGCTGCTGATGCGACCGAACACTTTCGAGATCAGAAAGATCACGAAGTGGAAAAGCTTTTCTAGTCGCAGTTTCACAATCCAGAGCGTCCACTGGAAGTGGATGATCGTTTGGCTCAATGGGCCGAACTGAATAGGTTGTTTGGACTCGCCATGAAGTACGTCATGGGTCACCTATGGCCGGGGAGATCGGAGTCGAAGAGTTATTTCAGCTTGGTGCAGCAATTCCTTGATGCGGTGCCGCGTATAAATGCAATGAAGAGGTCAGCATGCATAGAGGGCGCTAGGATGGCTCTTTCCCGTGTTAAGACATACTGGGCAGAGATGGAGACCACCGTTGTTGCGTCCCGAGATTCAGACAAAAGCCGAGTACCCTCCGAGCACTATTTTTAGGAAGTTCTTGAAGGCGCTCGTGTAATAGAGACGCAGTGCCCGAAAGATGCTATGTTATGATAGCATATGTAATTATAAAGTAATATTTTGATAAACTGTAGTGGCCTTTTTTATACTTGTGCCTCCAAGTATTGGGAACACCTCCTGTGCGGCCATTTTAAGATATATATATGTATATATATATATAGAATCTGAAAGATGGCAGTCGTTAGCTTCAGCCCCCACGCACATAGTGCGGGGGTGCTCGCAGAAGACGCATTTTCACACTTAACCCAACATCTTGGTCCTACAAAGGAGGTGATAGCGCAGCGGGCCAGGCAACCGGACTATAATGCTTTAACACTTTCACTTAGCCATAGGAGTTTGACAGTGAGACTATTTAGGTAGCCCCTTGGTGGCAACTGCGCTCGTCCGAGTTCGGGGCGCATATGTGCCTGACCGGGAAGCGGCCCTTCGTTAAAGCGGAAGAATCCGATATATTTCGATAGGTCATCGAGTGGCTGACCAGTCTCACGCTACATCATGATAGTTAGTTTTCGGCTTTCTCTACTAAGGTGCTCGCCTGGCCGAACCGGGGCACAATCGCAGTAGTTCTCCTGGTGCTACCTTAGCCGATAGAGCGGAACGTAAGGTAGCCGAACTCAGGAGCCGGGCAACCCAACATTTGACCAAAGACATGATTCGGAGCTGATGCATATAATGCCAAAACTCGCGACGCCGAACACTCCCTAAGGTGTTCGGTCTTTATGAGTGCGGGCGAAACAACACTCTTTATTAAAAAAGCCCCTAGTGTCCAGGTATGTGCAAAAATTCTAACGTGGCCACATGCCAAGACGCCAGCCTCCTCCTTGGTTATATCAGAAAGAAAAAAACCAGGGGATGTGTAGCAACAAGAGACAGTAAAAAAGGTTTACACAGGGTCTTAATCTGAAAAGAATCCTTCAGGACGGGTCCCTACTGCACGTCTGCGCTTGTGTCTCCGTTGTGCCGTATCCTGGACGGGCGCCGCACGATGTTCATCTATAAAAGAGAGGAACTGAGTTGAAAACGGGTCGTGCCGAAAAAGTTTAAAATAAGCAAAGTATAAAGTAAGATATATAAGATTGAGCTTTATTGTCTCTTATTGTATATGCGTGGAGCCCCTAGTGCGGGGGTATATGGCTTCTAGGCCTGCATCAATGATGATTTTGCACCGAACTCGTCTATCCGCGTTCGTGGTCTTGAATGACCTATTTCGGAGTTTTTTTTGGCCGGTGAGGCCATTTTGCTGTGGGGCTGTCAAAGCGGCCGCACAGTCCTCCGCTTGGGGAGGTGCACTTTAGTGCTTCCCCTTCAAAGAGATGATGCCTTGTGGACCGGGCATCTTAAGCGTAAGAGATGCATAATGCGGTATTGCGTTAAAGCGAGCGAAAGCTTCGCTTCCCAGTAGTGCTTGATAGCGACTTGAGAACGGGACGATATGGAAGGTCAACTTTTTGCGGCGGAGGTTATCGGCAGAGCCGAATATGACTTCGAGCTGGAGAAAACCCATACAATGGGTGTCCGGACCAGGTATTACCCCTTGAAAGGAGGTTTTGCTGCGGCGGATTCTTGCTGGGTTTATCCCCATGTGCTGGATTGTATCCTGATATATCAGGTTTAGTCCACTGCCGCCGTCCATAAGGACATTTGAAAACTGGAGTCCGCCAATTATTGGATCGAGTATCAAGGCAGTCCAGCTTACGTTCTTGATATTCCTAGAATAATCTAGCTGATCGAAGATGATCGGTTTTGACAACCAGTGGCAGGACCCTTTGGGGATGGGCCGTGTGGTGCGTACCTTTACGGGCGCCACGCGTTTTGTTATGTGAAGTGAGTTCACTGTTTTTACTTCTTGTGGGAAGTTCTTTTGTTTCCTGGTGCTCTTCTTTTGGGGTTCGTCCTCGTCTTCGCTTGGTGTGTCGAGCCCCTTGTGTTCGGCATTGAGTCTGCCGGATTGTTTGAAAACCCAACAGTCTCTGTGGGTATGGTTAGCAGGCTTCCCGGGAGTACTGTGTATCTGACATATCCTGTCTAGGACTTTATTTAGGTTGGATGGATCGTCCCTGTTATCCTAGGGGGGGGGCGATTTTTCCTGATTTTGTCGTGAGCCTTTGAATCCGGCATTGACTGCCGTGCTCTTCGGACTTTTGTCCTTAGTCCAGTGACGGTCCTTGTTGCGTCGCGGTTTTCCATTTCCATCCCTAGTTTCGGATGTACTTGGGTTGCTGGGGCTACACCTTGCCAACCAGCTGTCCTCCCCTGCACAAAAGCGGGTCATGAGGCTTGTTAGTGCGGCCATTGTTCTTGGCTTTTCTTGGCCGAGGTGTCTGGTGAGCCATTCGTCTCGGACGTTATGCCTAAAAGCTGCTAAGGCTTCAGCGTCCGGACAGTCGACTATCTAATTCTTTTTAGTGAGGAATCTATTCCAGAACTGCCGAGCTGATTCTCCGGGTTGTTGAGTTATGTGACTAAGATCGTCTGCATCCGGAGGGCGTACATAGGTCCCTTGAAATTTTGCTCGGAAAGCATCCTCGAGCTCTTCCCAGCTTCCAATTGTGTTTTCGAGAAGGCTTTTAAGCCAATGCTGGGCTGGCCCTTTAAGCTTAAGGGGTAGATATTTTATGGCGTGGAGATCATCTCCTCTAGCCATGTGTATGTGGAGGATATAATCCTCGATCCAAACTCCAGGGTCTGTTGTTCCATCATATGCCTCTATGTTTACGGGTTTGAATCCCTCTGGGAATTCATAGTCCAGGACCTCATCGGTGAAACATAGGGGGTGTGCGGCGCCCCTGTATTTGGGTGTGCCGGATTCTAATGATGGCTTCATAGCGTTGCTTACGAGAGCTTGCTTTCTTGGCCCATAAATGGACCTGACTGGGCCATGATGCGAGTCCTTAAGTGGGTTGCATGCCGATTTAGGTGTGGCGCCACTTGCCGCTTTATGGGGTCGTCTATCCGACCGTGTGGCTTTTTCATTTTTTGAATGCGAGGGCTCTAGGGCCTCTTCGTCGAATTCAGGCAGTAGCTTTCTTTTTGGATAGCTTTTAGTGTGGCGACTGTCGCCGTACTTATCTGTGGTATTGATTACTTTGCTCCATCTAATCCGGAGTGCATCTTCCGCTGTTTTTAGTTTCCACTTCCGCTTTTTTAGGCTGCGTGCAGTTGCAACGAGCCTCTCGTGGAGATTCTTCTGCTCCATAGGTTTATTCGGCGTGAGGTCGTCCGGAATGCCGTTTTCACCAGAGGAGGGATGTTCAGTTTCTCTATTCGTGTTGCCCTGTTTGGATGGTTGCTCTAAGGCCTGCTCGTCATCTAGCGGCTCGTCCTGCTCTATGGCTGGGTTTTTGTCGAGGCGGGGCTTGGGTCGGCGTTTACGCCGATGCTTTGATTGCTTTTCGGGGGGTCGATCTCCCTTCCCATCCCCTTTTTCCTCGTTGACGCTTCCTTTAGGGGTATCCACCATGTACACATCGTGAGATGAGGTGGCTCTCCAATGCCCTATGGGCGTTGGTTCATCGGTATCTCCTGCATCGTCATCCATGCTGTCGATGTCTCCGGAGTCGAAGTTGAGCACGTCGTTTAAATTGTCGACAGTGGCTACCAAGTGGGTGGTGGGTGGGCTTTGAATTTCTTCATCGCCCGTATCCCATCCTCGCTGACCGTGGTTCGGCCAGGGCTCTCCTGATAAGGAGAGAGACTTGAGAGAGTTCAGGATATCGCCACAGGGCGAGTGCTGAAAGATGTCTACGACGGTGAACTCTATTATCGGCGCCCAATCGGATTCGATCGGCAGGGGCGCGGGGGATTCGGAGTTCGGAAAGGAGTCCGGATCCTCGGAGTCACGGATCATGCAGAGTGCGGGGCTAGCGTTCGGCTCGATCGCCTTTGAGATTGAAGCCCCCGAGGTGACGTCCAACCGCTCATCCTCGATTGGCGCAATAGGCTCCGAGTTAGGGGTCGGAACCGAAGCGTGTGCGGCCTCCAGGACACTGTCCGGAGGCAGAGCTAGATCATGCCCCTCGAGATAGTGCGGCGCGCTTGGCCGTGGCTCAAACCCGTCGAAGTTCAAGTCTCCATGGATGTCAGCCATGTAGTTTAAGCTTCCAAACCTTACTTGATGGCCAGGGGCGTAGCTTTCGATCTGCTCCAGGTGGCCGAGCGAATTGGCCCGCAGAGCGAAGCCGCTGAAGACGAAGATCTATCTGGGGAGAAAAGTCTCACCCTGGACCGTATCGTTGTTGATGATCAAAGGAGCCATCGGGCCTAAAGGCGACGACACAGAGGAACTCTCAATGAAAGCACCAATGTCGGTGTCAAAACCGGCGGATCTCGGGTAGTGGGTCCCGAACTGTGCGTCTAGGCCGGATGGTAACAGGAGGCAGGGAACACGATGTTTTACGCAGGTTCGGGCCCTCTTGATGGAGGTAAAACCCTATGTCCTGCTTGATTAATATTGATGATATGGGTAGTACAAGAGTAGATCTACCACGAGATCAAGGAGGCTAAACCCTAGAAGCTAGCCTACGGTATGATTGTTGTATATGGAGTTGATTGCCTATGGACTACAACCCTCCGGTTTATATAGACACCGGATAGGGTTAGGGTTACATAGAGTCGGTTACAATGATAGGAGATCTTGAATATCCGCATCACCAAGCTTGCCTTCCACGCCAAGGAAAGTCCCATCCGGACACGGGACGAAGTCTTCAATCTTGTATCTTCATAGTCCTGGAGTCCGGCTGAAGGTATAGTCCGGCTACCCGAACACCCCCTAATCCAGGACTCCCTCAGAAGCGTTGCGAAGCGCTCCCAGCAGATTGTATGGTGCCTCTGGATGGACAGAGGTCACTGGCACGGGCGTTTTGCCCCTTTTGGAAGGAGGCCGCCTGCCCGAGTCCGGAACCACTGGGGCTTCCGGCGCGGTGTTCGGCTGAGGGCCAAACTCGGAGCCCTCGGGAGCCTTGCTCCCTCTGCTCCCGGAGTCCGGAAGATCGCCTTGAGGCACCTCCGGGACTGTCTCCCCTCGGCCCGGTGCCTCTTGAGGCAATACCTCGGCGTTGTCCGTAGGGCAAGGGGAGGTGGTGGTTGGAAGTGGATTTCTATCCATATCCGACGAGCTAGGGAGCCGTGCGATGATACGTCGATACGGGCTCGCGGCGGTATGCATAGTCATAATTTGCCGTTAGGAGAGTGCTACGTCTTGAGCTTGCGTTGATTTTCCCCGAAGAGGAAGGGATGATGCAGTAGAGTAGCGTAAGTATTTCCCTCAGTTTTTGAGAACCAAGGTATCAATCCAGTAGGAGCCCACGCTCAAGTCCCTCGTACCTGCACAAAGCGATAACTACTCGCAACCAACGTGATTAGGGGTTGTCAAGCCCTTCACGGTCACTTACGAGAGTGAGATCTGATAGATATAATATTTTTGGTATTTTTGATATAAAGATGCAAAGTAAAAAGTAAAAGCAAAGTTGTCAGGACCCCGACTCAATGCCACATCGATCTAGCATGTAACACCTCATATCACTTTGCGGCCTCACGCACGGTATTCCATGGGTGTCGCCTTACCTTAGCCCGGGACCGTTTGCGTCTTTTGACACACGTATATGATAGTGTCGCTAGCATCCATATGATAAGGAGCCCGGGCTGACATGGCTAGTCGTAAACCCAAAGTGGCACAGACCTACGGGGACAGGCATCCATGACCCAACATCGAACGTGTCGGTCATCAGCGAGTGAATCCAGGCTGTAACACTGGGCTAGCAGGACTCCGATGAACCGGGCTGTAGCGGGCTAACAGGACTCCGGTATTCATCGCGTGACATTTCCCCGAAGGGACAGACACAGGAACGAAGAAGGACACATGCCGGCCAGCCTAAGTGTTCCGGAGCAGTAGCAAGCTACCATGGCTCGGTGGAAACACTAGGAGACATTTCCCCGTAAGAGAGGCTACTAAAGATAAACAACTAGATGGTTAGATCCCACACATACCAAGCATTTCAATAACATACACACAATATGCTCGATATGTGCAAATACAACATGGCATCACAACATGACTCTACGACTCAAGTAATTTATTCAATAGGCTCCGAGGAGCGAGATATTACAAACATGGGTCTCATGACCCAACAATCAGAGCATACAAGTCAAAGCACAAGCGGAAGCTATCATGTCTGGTACAGACATCTATAACTGAAAAAGGCTGAGAAGCCTGACTATCTATCAGATCCTGCCGAGGGCACAAGATCGTAGCTGAGGTAACAAGCTAAACGTCGAAGTCCACGCGGAACTACTAGCGAGACCGAAAGTCTCTCTGCAAAACATAAAATAGGCAAACGTGAGTACAAATGTACCCAGCAAGACTTACATCAGAACTAACTACATATGCATCATTATCAACAAAGGGGATGGTGGGGTTTAACTGCAGCAAGCCAGCTTTGACTCGGTGGCTATCCTAAACTACGACTGCAAGCGACTCTTTTGAGGTGGCGCACACGAGTCCACATATTCACCATATCAATACACCACTATGGATCCGCTCTCGTCTCCCTACAAGAACGCCATCCATAGCACTCACGCTTATCTTGCGTATTTTAGAGTATCCACTTTCACTTGTCTATGAACTGATATAAGCAACCCAGAAGTCCTTTTCCGTGGACACGGCTATTCGAATAGATGATGTTAACCCTGCAGGGGTGTACTTCTTCATACATGTTTCCACCACTTAGCGTCTGCACACGACATGTGCTCGGCAGACTTCAAGCGAAAGCCGACGTGGGTGTAGACCACGACCTACCTAAACACTCAAGTCTCTAGTCCAGGTTTATCGCCTATTCGGGTTCCATCCATGAGGAGATCCGGCCGGAGTTTCGCTCACAGCCCCAAACGATGTGAACAGGGTTCCGTGACACCAAACGGGCATCCGGTACACCGTGCCACGTACCTACCGCATCACAGCCCACCCCTACGGTCAGCGCTGTCCATGGCCTCCAGTAAGCTACAAACACCAGAAACTACTTGCAACTCCTGGACAGAGGACTAGGGTGAATAAGAAGTCGAGCGGGGTCATATTTCAGGGCCCAATGCATGGTAGTAGCTGAATCATGGATCACAAACACAGAACTCAGTTCCTAAGGACGGCTTCAATGAGACAACCCACCATGTACTCCTACATGGCCTCTCACCGACGCCTTTTACCAATTCGTGTTCACACACTTAGCTCACACATAGTAGGACATGTTCACACACCTCTGATTCATCCTCGATGAATCAGACCTGACTCAACTCTAAGCAGTAGCAGGCATGACAAACAAGCATGAATGAGTAGGCACATCAGGGCTCAAACAACTCCTACTCATGCTAGTGGGTTTCATCTATTTACTGTGGCAATGACAGGTCATGCAAAGGACAAAGGGGGTTCAGCTACCGCAGCAAGTAACAGATGAATCGGTGTTGTCCTAATGCAGTAAAAGAGAGCAGGAGCGAGAGAGTAGGATTGTATCGGAATGAACAAGGGGGTTTTGCTTGCCTGGCACTTCTGAAGATAGCATTGAGTCTTCATCAGTGTCAACGATCACATCATCGGTATCACGTCTATCGAGAGGGGACAATTACCGGCAACATAGAAGGGAACACAATCAATGCAATGCACAATATGATGCATGATCATGACATGGCAAAATGAATGTGTTTTGAGCTAATGCAACTAGCAACAGATTAAATGAAGTTGGTTTGAATACAAGATTCAAATTTAAACTCCATATGTGATTATTCAAATGCCATTTAATTGATTTGTGCTAAACAGCAGCTATAAGTTGTTCTAACATGCATGAAAATGGTACAGATGGATTCCTTGAATTTTTCTGATAATTTTTCATATATAAATTATTTAATTTGGAGTTACGGTTGAATTTCTATGATTTTTAGAAGTTTTAGCTATTTTCTGGAATTTCCTGAATATAATAAAATAAACTAAAATCCAGAAAATGAATATTGCGTCAGCATGACCTCACCCTGACGTCATCAGGTCAACAGGGCGGGTCCAGGTCAAACCTGACGTGTGGGGACCACACGTCAGTGACACAGTTAACTAACCTAAGTTTAATTAGAGCCTGGGCCCGCATGTCAGTGTCCTATCTACTTAACTAAGTTAGTTAACACTAACTTAACCTGGTACTAATTAAACAGGGGGGCTGGGCCCACACGTCAGTCAGAGAGAGGGGAGGGTCAAACCGGGCAGTGGTCAACCCACGCCGGTCAAGGGTCAACGGTCGCCGGCGTTTAGCCGCCGGCGAGTCCAGACGCGGCGGAGGGGCTCGGGAAACGTCCTCCGGCGACCAAAACAGCGGCAGCGATCATCTACGCGTAGCTGGCGCTCAGCCGCATCCATCTAGGCAAGCGGGAGGGGCTGACGTCGAACGGGCTCGCCGGAATCGAGCTCGCGGCGGCGGCTGAGGTTCGGACCTCGACGGAAATGAGGCTACGGTTGACGAGAGGACGAACGGATGCTTGTTCTGGGCTCCTGGGACCACGCTGAGCGCAGACACGTGCTCAAACACGGGCGGCAGCAACTGTGGCCGCGGCGGCGCCATGGCCGTCGGCGAAGAGCTCTCGGCTCGTTGTGAACGGCGGCTAGAGAGGGAGATAGGGCACGGGGAGAGGGGGAATCGGGTCAAAGGCTCACCGCGGAGCTGCAGGGAGGGTTAGTGGGCTCGGGGGCGGCCGGAGTGCAGCGAATCGATGGCGACGATCTCCGGTGGCCGAGGAGGGGAACGGCGACGTGGGCGGCGATGCAGGGCTCCCGGCGTTGCGTAGCTCCATGGAGAGGTCGGGGGCGTCGAGGCGGAGCCTTTGGTCACTCTGGTGGGGTGGAACGACGGCGGTGGCTACGGCTGCGACGAGCGGCGGCGACGGCGGTCCTCGGTCGCGCGAGTGAGAGAGCCAGAGAAGAGAGAAGAAGGAATGAGGGAGAGTGAGAGCGGTCCAGGGGGGTGCGTGGCATCCTCAGGGCGACGGGGAGACAGGCAGAGAGGCAGGAGGTGGCCTGGGCATGTGCCCGCGCGCTCCGGCCACGCGCCTGCGCCTACTGGCGCGAGGAGGAAGGCGACAGGGGGGGGGGGAAGTGGTGGGCTGGGCCTGCCAGCTAGGCCGCCAGGTAGGTTTGGGCCGGGTGGGCTGACAGGTAACTTCCTTCTCTCTCTCTGTCTTATTGTTCTGTTTGTTTTATTTTTATTTAATCTTTTGCCACTGTTTTGAATTTAAAATAATTCAAACAATGCCAAAAGCTCCTCTGAATATTTTTATTTTGCTATATGGACTTTTCCAAAAGCTTATAAAATATTTCACGGGGTATTTGAAATTATATTCTAATTATATGAATATAATTCAAATTCAAATAGCTAATGAATTAAATCCAAAGTCCCAAAAATAATTCCTTAAAAATGTTCAATATTTTGGTTGGGACCAGAACCCTTACCAAAAATTATCAAACATTTAAAAGGAGCATTTTTGGAGCAATGAATGAGATTTCTAGGGTTTTTGCCCCTCTTTTATTTAAGTTTTTGAGGCTTCCAAAATTCCTCAGTTCAAGTTTCGAAAATATAGACATGATGCACACATGAAGCTAGCCTAGAGCACTACCAGCAGCTAGGGATGTGACAACTCACCCCCACTAAACAAGAATCTCGTCCCGAGATTCAAGTGTAGGGTAAGGTGAAGAGGGAACGCAAACTAGCACAATCTTCACGATCCAGTTGCACTTCAGATGGACGTTGATTCGTTCACCATCATTGTCTCGAAGTCTTGCTCTGAGAACTCCAACTAACATGACAACGAGAGGAAAGGAAAGATCCTAAAAGAATGGTTCTTCTCGAAGGTCGAACAACTCAGGATTAACTCACGGAATGAGACATAGCAACATCTCTCGAGCTGAGAGGCGAAGCACACATCCATAGGAATGGAGTGAAGCATATGATGAAGGTTCACTAGGTAGACCACAATTTCTCGCTTAAGAAGGTGGTAATCGATTGTCAACGTAGCGAGGAGTTGAGTTGCCATGATACCATAACAATACACCTTAGGGAAGGTGACTCGTAGAGATATCCCCTTAAGTGGCAAAAAGAATTACTTTTGATTCAGAGATCATTGAAACTCTTTAAACCAGCCTAAGGCAATTCTCGAGCGATCGTTTGGAGGGGGTCGGTAGAATGGCATACTCAAACTTGGATGATGTGGATTACCTTGTTGAAGACAACGTAATGGATGAATTTGCTTATCACCGGAAATGGAAGAGACCCATGGTAGAATGACACATTGGCGGTGCAAGCTGGGAACAAAATGCAAATGCTGGGAATGATTCTGGTAACTGGGGAGAGGCTCAACAATAAAGAGTGGATCCACTGTTTGAGAGGTTATAGCATAACCGAGGAAACTGAGAGGAATCCTAGTTAGAGCCGATGGTAACACGTAGCGCTTGTGCGTGCTCTCAAGAACTTGAGCAATTCCATAATCATCAAGGTTTTACCAACATCCGTGTCAAGGGTCCGGTAACACAACTTACTACCATGATGAATGGTGATGGAGGATGCAGATGCAAAGGAAGATAACACCTTCTCAGATTTCACCCTTGGCAGGGCCAAGGAAATAAAATCTGGATGATCGACCGAGAGACATTTAGCACTCCGCTTCTAATGTTCTCCTTGACGTGCTAGTGTATCCCATTCATAGATATGGTTTGATAACTAGAACATCAAGTAAAAAGGTCGGACTTCGGGATCTCAGAAATCCATAGGGGCAACTAGGGAGTAAACCCTACGAAATCCCTATGGGGAGGTGGCCAACTTCATCAATCAAGATATTATAATAACAGGTCTTCCGGCTGGGTGTGTTGGCCACGACATCCACTTTACCGGTTATTGCGCGACCAATATTATAATTCTTGGGAAATATTCCAACCATCATATCTGCCTGAGATTCAGATCTGGTTGGTGTCAGGATATTCCAGACTCATCGAGTCTAGGAAGAAAAACAGAAGTTTGCAACACAAATCGACGAGATGACGTTGCGGGATTCTCGGGAGATGAACTACGATAGCAAGCTCCAAAACATGAGCTGGTTCTGCTACAAACATGTGAACACGTTGTTCCAGACAAGCATGACCACAAAGTAGTCTTATGATAAAACACTACCGAGTTCAGGAGGGGGAACCATCAACGAGGGTATCGAAGTCCTTACATAGGTCCGGATTAGCTCTTATGAAGGAACTCCTTCTCCTTGAACAAATCAATCAGTGGCTTGGTGTGCTAGGGGTACATATAGATTGAAGGTTGCAAGTCTTCAAACCACAGAATTCTTTGCACGTGTGCATGACTGATTTGGGATGATTCCAAAGGAAACAACATTGACTTTCTCGAATCCATGGCGGCAACTTGCATCAAATGCACATGAACTGGAGGAAGTCACTTCTTACATCCGAACATATGCTTCATGAACTAGCATGAACAAATGCTTTCAAAAGTTTCCAACACTAGCTTAATGTTCAACAAAATCATGGAGGAGATAAGGATGTTGTCAATGGGCTCAACAACAATTCATCCGGGTTTCCTGTTAAAAGGAATTCCATAGTTAAGTGAACACGGTGATAGCATTGGTCAGACCAAAGATGTAATGGTGTATGCTCGAGGGATCAACCACGAATAAGACAACATTACGAGCATCGTTGGTACTGATTTGACTTGACGATGGCCCACACTCAAATCAAAGGATTGATAAGACAATAGGTCCAACAACTGATCACAGGGACCAATCGATGAAGATATCATCTTTCTTCAACACACACTACACAAGAATATCCCTTTGGAACGAACTAAGTCAGGCAAGATTTTATCTTCCAACTCTCCAAGTTGTTGTCCAGCTTAACCAACTAGCTCAGGGATATCTAACACCGATCTTGGAGAGAGGGTGGTTCACAAGAACCCAACTTGATCACAAGCTCAACACAGCAGTCAGGTGACAACCTGGTAATACTTCCGAGAAGATCTTCGGAAAATCACAAACCACCGGTATGTTACTAAGCTTGAGAACAATCTTGCTTTCCAGGGCAAGACGATATGATCAGTAGGGCAAGGATTTGAAATAATCCTAACTCATCGATCGAGGAGTGAACCAGGAGAATGGACTAGGTAGCACGATCAATCTTAGAATGATGATTCACTAACTAACATGCTAAGAATGAAATTATTATCCTTTAACTACTAAGCAACAAGGTTGCTAGGAGTATTGATTTCACACGCCATGATTCATTTGTCGGCATTCCGGTTACAATAACACAGGAACCGAGGAATGAACAATGATGGCAAGAAGTATCACTGTACCAAGAGTTCATAGGATGGTGTGCAATTCCTATAACAGTCTTGATATAAAATATGTAATACTCCATGGTAGAGCAGAACAAAAGCTGGATTAGCAATTTGATCTGCGGAGCACAACTTCTTTGACCCAATCCTGGATAGGGAAGAGGTACTGGAGTTTGTTTCTCCTAGTCATTCCGCGATAGAATGGCTTGACGGACCACAAGAGTAATAGGCATCGATAAACGAACGCACGCATACTCTTGACTATCAATTGATAGACGAAGGTCAGTAGACAACTAAAGAGGTACAACTCAAAGGAACATACAACTTTCTGAGTTGTGGATACATGGGTTGGTATGCCGAACAAAGTTCAACATAATTCTTCCGGATAACCCATGCAGAAAGGTTGAGCTGGCAGAGTCACAATATAGCATGGAGAACTCATAGAGGGCCTGTTGTGATCTTTTGATCCAACAAACTTCTGCCATAATGGTTCATGGTATTTGGAAGAACAATATACCACAGACCTCGAGGACTATCGCAAAGGTTACTAATGTACTAAAAGAACTAGCAACACTATCAACATGATGTAAGTAGGGTGAATATCGGGTTAAGAACCCAAGAATAGAATACCTACTAACTAAATGGCATCACGGGATGCTTTCGATAATGACGGCCAGAGTCATCACACTGGGAACATAAATCATGGCTAGACTACTAGATGATCCCCTGAGACACCTAGGGTCATAATAATAACTCCAACATAAAGGTTGAGGCAGTAGAGTACCTCAGCTCAACAATTTGTGTGATTAACCTGGCCTAACAGGACATTGAAACCGGAGAAAAGGATTTTGCAAATGCATCAGACTCTTTAGAAACCTGGGATGACTCGGACAGCATAACGGCTGTAAATGCTCGGAAAAGATTTGAGACATTCACAAAAATGGTGGCATAACCACTCAGAAGCACAATACCAAGGTTCCGAGATCAACAATTAACATACGGAAGTAGTAGGAACTAAACTGAGACTTAAATCCAACAATCTTATAAGTCCACTGATTAGTAACACGTGATCCTGATAGAAAGAAGAGATAGCCTAGTTTTTAATCCCCGCAGGAAAGATAAGATGACTCAGATCAGAAGGCATAAGGTATAAGGAGTAAAAAGAGCCTTACGTTCCATCCCACAATCAATTCCCTTATATAACTAAAGAATTTCTAGACTCAACTTCGACCAGTTTGGCTTGGTAATCCTACAGGCAGTCAAGCTCTAATACCAACACTGTCAGGGCCCCGACTCAATGCCACATCGATCTAGCATGTAACACCTCATATCACTTTGCGGCCTCACGCACGGTATTCCCACGGGTGTCGCCTTACCTTAGCCGGGACCGTTTGCGTCTTTTGGCACACGTATATGATAGTGTCGCTAGCATCCATATGATAAGGAGCCCGGGCTGACATGGCTAGTCGTAAACCCAAAGTGGCACAGACTTACGGGGACAGGCATCCATGACCCAGCATCGAACGTGTCGGTCATCAGCGAGTGAATCCAGGCTGTAACACTGGGCTAGCAGGACTCCGGTGAACCGGGCTGTAGCGGGCTAACAGGACTCCGGTATTCATCGCGTGACATTTCCCCGAAGGGACAGACACAGGAACGAAGAAGGACACATGCCGGCCAGCCTAAGTGTTCCGGAGCAGCAGCAAGCTACCATGGCTCGGTGGAAACACTAGGAGACATTTCCCCGTAAGAGAGGCTACTAAAGATAAACAACTAGATGGTCAGATCCCACACATACCAAGCATTTCAATAACATACACACAATATGCTCGATATGTGCAAATACAACATGGCATCACAACATGGCTCTACGACTCAAGTAATTTATTCAATAGGCTCCGAGGAGCGAGATATTACAAACATGGGTCTCATGACCCAACAATCAGAGCATACAAGTCAAAGCACAAGCGGAAGCTATCATGTCTGTGTACAGACATCTATAACTGAAAAAGGCTGAGAAGCCTGACTATCTATCAGATCCTGCCGAGGGCACAAGATCGTAGCTGAGGTAACAAGCTAAACGTCGAAGTCCACGCGGTACTACTAGCGAGACCAAAATCTCTCTGCAAAACATAAAATAGGCAAACGTGAGTACAAATGTACCCAGCAAGACTTACATCAGAACTAACTACATATGCATCATTATCAACAAAGGGGATGGTGGGGTTTAACTGCAGCAAGCCAGCTTTGACTCGGTGGCTATCCTAAACTACGACTGCAAGCGACTCTTTTGAGGTGGCGGACACGAGTCCACATATTCACCATATCAATACACCACTATGGATCCGCTCTCGTTCCCCTACAAGAACGCCATCCATAGCACTCACGCTTATCTTGCGTATTTTAGAGTATCCACTTTCACTTGTCTATGAACTGATATAAGCAACCCAGAAGTCCTTTTCCATGGACACGGCTATTCGAATAGATGATGTTAACCCTGCAGGGGTGTACTTCTTCATACATGTTTCCACCACTTAGCGTCTGCACACGACATGTGCTCGGCAGACTTCAAGCGAAAGCCGACGTGGGTGTAGACCACGACCTACCTAAACACTCAAGTCTCTAGTCCAGGTTTATCGCCTATTCGGGTTCCATCCATGAGGAGATCCGGCCGGAGTTTCGCTCACAGCCCCAAACGATGTGAACAGGGTTCCGTGACACCAAATGGGCATCCGGTACACCGTGCCACGTACCTACCGCATCACAGCCCACCCCTACGGTCAGCACTGTCCATGGCCTCCAGTAAGCTACAAACACCAGAAACTACTTGCAACTCCTGGACAGAGGACTAGGGTGAATAAGAAGTCGAGCGGGGTCATATTTCAGGGCCCAATGCATGGTAGTAGCTGAATCATGGATCACAAACACAGAACTCAGTTCCTAAGGACGGCTTCAATGAGACAACCCACCATGTACTCCTACATGGCCTCTCACCGACGCCTTTTACCAATTCGTGTTCACACACTTAGCTCACACATAGTAGGACATGTTCACACACCTCTGATTCATCCTCGATGAATCAGACCTGACTCAACTCTAAGCAGTAGCAGGCATGACAAACAAGCATGAATGAGTAGGCACATCAGGGCTCAAACAACTCCTACTCATGCTAGTGGGTTTCATCTATTTACTGTGGCAATGACAGGTCATGCAAAGGACAAAGGGGGTTCAGCTACCGCAACAAGTAACAGATGAATCGGTGTTGTCCTAATGCAGTAAAAGAGAGCAGGAGCGAGAGAGTAGGATTGTATAGGAATGAACAAGGGGGTTCTGCTTGCCTGGCACTTCTGAAGATAGCATTGAGTCTTCATCAGTGTCAACGATCACATCATCGGTATCACGTCTATCGAGAGGGGACAATTACCGGCAACATAGAAGGGAACACAATCAATGCAATGCACAATATGATGCATGATCATGACATGGCAAAATGAATGTGTTTTGAGCTAATGCAACTAGCAACAGATTAAATGAAGTTGGTTTGAATACAAGATTCAAATTTAAACTCCATATGTGATTATTCAAATGCCATTTAATTGATTTGTGCTAAACAGCAGCTATAAGTTGTTCTATCATGCATGAAAATGGTACAGATGGATTCCTTGAATTTTTTTGATAATTTTTCATATATAAATTATTTAATTTGGAGTTACGGTTGAATTTCTATGATTTTTAGAAGTTTTAGCTATTTTCTGGAATTTCCTGAATATAATAAAATAAACTAAAATCCAGAAAATGAATATTGCGTCAGCATGACCTCACCCTGACGTCATCAGGTCAACAGGGCGGGTCCAGGTCAAACCTGACGTGTGGGGACCACACGTCAGTGACACAGTTAACTAACCTAAGTTTAATTAGAGCCTGGGCCCGCATGTCAGTGTCCTATCTACTTAACTAAGTTAGTTAACACTAACTTAACCTGGTACTAATTAAACAGGGGGGCTGGGCCCACACGTCAGTCAGAGAGAGGGGAGGGTCAAACCGGGCAGTGGTCAACCCACGCCGTTCAAGGGTCAACGGTCGCCGGCGTTTAGCCGCCGGCGAGTCCAGACGCGGCGGAGGGGCTCGGGAAACGTCCTCCGGCGACCAAAACAGCGGCAGCGATCATCTACGCGTAGCTGGCGCTCAGCCGCATCCATCTAGGCAAGCGGGAGGGGCTGAGGTCGAACGGGCTCGCCGGAATCGAGCTCGCGGCGGCGGCCGAGGTTCGGACCTCGACGGAAATGAGGCTACGGTTGACGAGAGGATGAACGGATGCTTGTTCTGGGCTCCTGGGACCACGCTGAGCGCAGACACGTGCTCAAACACGGGCGGCAGCAACTGTGGCCGCGGCGGCACCATGGCCGTCAACGAAGAGCTCTCGGCTCGTTGTGAACGGCGGCTAGAGAGGGAGATAGGGCACGGGGAGAGGGGGAATTGGGTCAAAGGCTCACCGCGGAGCTGCAGGGAGGGTTAGTGGGCTCGGGGGCGGCCGGAGTGCAGCGAATCGATGGCGACGATCTCCGGTGGCCGAGGAGGGGAACGGCGACGTGGGCGGCGATGCAGGGCTCCCGGCGTTGCGTAGCTCCATGGAGAGGTCGGGGGCGTCGAGGCGGAGCCTTTGGTCACTCTGGTGGGGTGGAACGACGGCGGTGGCTACGGCTGCGACGAGCGGCGGCGACGGCGGTCCTCGGTCGCGCGAGTGAGAGAGCCAGAGAAGAGAGAAGAAGGAATGAGGGAGAGTGAGAGCGGTCCAGGGGGGTGCGTGGCATCCTCAGGGCGACGGGGAGACAGGCAGAGAGGCAGGAGGTGGCCTGGGCATGTGCCCGCGCGCTCCGGCCACGCGCCTGCGCCTACTGGCGCGAGGAGGAAGGCGACAGGGGGGGGGGGGAAGTGGTGGGCTGGGCCTGCCAGCTAGGCCGCCAGGTAGGTTTGGGCCGGGTGGGCTGACAGGTAACTTCCTTCTCTCTCTCTGTCTTATTGTTCTGTTTGTTTTATTTTTATTTAATCTTTTGCCACTGTTTTGAATTTAAAATAATTCAAACAATGCCAAAAGCTCCTCTGAATATTTTTATTTTGCTATATGGACTTTTCCAAAAGCTTATAAAATATTTCAGGGGGTATTTGAAATTATATTCTAATTATATGAATATAATTCAAATTCAAATAGCTAATGAATTAAATCCAAAGTCCCAAAAATAATTCCTTAAAAATGTTCAATATTTTGGTTGGGACCAGAACCCTTACCAAAAATTATCAAACATTTAAAAGGAGCATTTTTGGAGCAATGAATGAGATTTCTAGGGTTTTTGCCCCTCTTTTATTTAAGTTTTTGAGGCTTCCAAAATTCCTCAGTTCAAGTTTCGAAAATATAGACATGATGCACACATGAAGCTAGCCTAGAGCACTACCAGCAGCTAGGGATGTGACAAAAGTAAAAAACAAAACAATATTAAAGTGATGGAGATTGATATGATGACAATAGACCCGGTGGCCATAGGTTTCACTAGTGGCTTCTCTCAAGTGCATAAGTATTCTACGGTGGGTGAACAAATTACTGTTGAGCAATTGATAGAATTGAGCATAGTTATGAGAATATCTAGGCATGATCATGTATATAGGCATCACATCCGTGACAAGTAGATCGAAACAATTCTGCATCTACTACTATTACTCCACTCATCGACCGCTATCCAACATGCATCTAGAGTATTAAGTTAAAAATAGAGTAATGCCTTAAGCAAGATGACATGATGTAGAGAGATAAATTCATGCAATATGAAATAAACCCCATCTTGTTATCCTCGATGGCAACGATACAATACATGCCTTGCTGCCCCTTCTGTCACTGGGTAAGGACACCGCAAGATCGAACCCAAAGCTAAGCACTTCTCCCATGGCAAGAACTACCAATCTAGTTGGCCAAACCAAACGGATAATTCCAAGAGACTTGCAAAGATAACCAATCATAGATAAAAGAATTCAGAGAAGATTCAAATATTATTCATAGATAGACTTGATCATAAACCCACAATTCATCGGTCTCAACAAACACACCGCAAAAACATCGAATAGATCTCCACGAGAGAGGGGGAGAACTTTGTATTGAGATTCAAAGAGAGAGAAGAAGCCATCTAGATACTAACTATGGACCCGAAGGTTGGACGTAAACTACTCACACTTCACCGGAGAGGCCATGATGATGTAGAAGCCCTCCGTGATGACGGCCCTCTTCCGACGGAGCTCCGGAACAGGCCCCAAGATGGGATCTCGTGGATACAGAAAGTTGCGGCGGTGGAATTAGGTTTTTGGCTCATGTTCTGATCGTTTGGGGGTACGTGTGTATATATAGGAGGAAGGAGTACGTCGGTGGAGCACCGAGGGGCCCACGAGGCAGGGGGCGCACCGCCCACCCTCGTGACCTCCTCTTTGATCCCTTGCAGTAGGGTCCAAGTCTCCTGGATCACGTCTGGTGAGAAAATCACGTTCCCGAAGATTTTATTTCGTTTGGACTCCGTTTGATATTCCGTTTATCCGAAACACTGAAATAGGCAAAAAAACAGCAATTCTGGGCTGGGCCTCCGGTTAATAGGTTAGTCCCAAAAATAATATAAAAGTGGAAAATAAAGCCCAATATAGTCCAAAATAGTAGATAATATAGCATGGAGCAATAAAAAATTATAGATACGTTGGAGACGTATCAGGCATCCCCAAGCTTAATTCCTGCTCGTCCTCGAGTAGGTAAATGATAAAAAGAGAATTTTTGATGTGGAGTGCTACTTGGCATAATTTCAATGCAAATATTCTTAATTCTGGTATGAATATTTAGATTAGAAAGATTCAAGACAAAAGTTTATATTGACATAGAAAATAATAATACTTCAAGCATACTAACAAAGCAATTATGTCTTCTCAAAATAACATGTCCAAAGAAAGTTATCCCTACAAAATCATATAGTCTGGCTATGCTCCATCTTCCCCACACAAAGTATTTAAATCATGCACAACCCCGATGACAAGCCAAGCAATTGTTTCATACTCTAACTTTTTCAATCTTCACGCAATACATGAGCGTGAGCCATGGATATAGCACTATAGGTGGAATAGAATGGTGGTTGTGGAGAAGACGAAAAGGAGAAGATAGTCTCACATCAACTAGGCATATCAACGGGCTATGGAGATGCCCATCAATAGATATCAATGTGAGTGAGTAGGGGTTGCCATGCAACGGATGCACTAGAGCTATAAATGTATGAAAGCTCAACAAAAGAAACTAGTGGGTGTGCATCCAACTTGCTTGCTCACGAATACCTAGGGCAATTTGAGGAAGCCCATCATTGGAATATACAAGCCAAGTTCTATAACGTAAAATTCCCACTAGTATATGAAAGTGACAACATATGAGACTCTCTATATGAAGAACATGGTGCTACTTTGAAGCACAATATATGAGACTCGCTATATCATGGTGCTACTTTGAAGCACAAGTGTGGAAAAAAAGGATAGTAGCATTGCCCCTTTTTTGGGCCTTTTTTTTCTTTGGCCTTTCTCCTTTTTTGGGACAATGCTCTATTGAATGATGATCATCACACTTCTATTTATTTACAACTCAATGATTACAACTCGATACTAAAACAAAGTATGACTCTATATGAATGCCTCCGGTGGTGTACCGGGATATGCAATGAATCAAGAGTGACAAGTATGAAAGAATTATGAACGGTGGCTTTGCCACAAATACCATCTCAACTACATGATCATGCTAAGCAATATGACAATGATGGATGTGTCATGATGAACTAGATGGTGGAAAGTTGCATGGCAATATATCTCGGAATGGCTATGGAAATGGCATAATAGGTAGGTATGGTGGCTGTTTTGAGGAAGGTATATGGTAGGTGAATGATACCAGCGAAAGTTGCGCGGTATTAGAGAGGCTAGCAAGGGTGGAAGGGTGAGAGTGCGTATAATCCATGGACTCAACATTAGTCATAAAGAACTCATATACTTATTGCAAAAATCTAGAAGTTATTGAAGCAAAGTATTACGCGCATGCTCCTAGGGGGATAGATTGGTAGGAAAAGACCATCGCTCGTCCCCGACCGCCACTCATAAGGAAGACAACCAATAAATAAATCATGCTCCGATATCATCACATAACGGTTCACCATACGTGCATGCTACGGGAATCACAAACTTCAACACAAGTATTCTTTAAATTCACAACTACTCAACTAGCATGACTTTAATATTATCACCTCCATATCTCAAAACAATTATCATTCTTCTATCTTTTCTTAGTATTCAACACACTCAAAAGAAAGTTTCACAAATCTTGAATACCAAGCATATTATTATTAGGCAAATTACCATGCTATTAAGAGACTCTCAAATTAATTTAAGTGAAGCATGAGAGACCAATAGTTTCTTTAAAACAAATACACCACCGTGCTCTAAAAGATTTAAGTGAAGCACATAGAGCAAAATTATCTAGCTCAAAGGATATAAGTGAAGCACATAGAGCAAAACTATCTAGCTCAAAAGATATAAGTGAAGCACATAGATTATTCTATCAAATTTTAATTCATGTATGGCTCTCTCAAAAGGTGTGTACATCAAGGATGATTGTGGCATACTAACAAACAAAGACACAAATAATACAAGACGCACTAAGAAAAACACATATCATGTTGGTGAATAAAAATATAGCTCCAAGTAAATTACCGATGGAAGTGGACGAAAGAGGGGATGCCTTCCGGGGCATCCCCAAGCTTTGACTTTTTGGTGTCCTTGGATTATCTTGGGTGTGCCATGGGCATCCCCAAGCTTAGGCTCTTTCCACTCCTTGTTCCATGATCCATCAAAAGAATTCACCCAAAACTTGAAAACTTCACAACACAAAACTCAAAATAGAAAACTCGTGAGCTCCGTTAGCGAAAGAAAACAAAAGAACAATTCAAGGTACTGTAATGAACTCATTATTTATTTATATTGGTGTTAAACCTACTGTATTCCAACTTCTCTATGGATTATAAACTATTTTACTAGCCATAGATTCATCAAAATAAGCAAACAACACACGAAAAATAGAATCTGTCAAAAACAGAACAGTCTGTAGTAATCTGTAGCTAGCGCAAGACCTGGAACCCAAAAAATTCTAAAATAAATTTCTGGACGTGAGGATTTTATCTATTAATCATATTCAGAAAGAATTAACTAAATAACACTCTTAAATTAAAAATGACAGCAGTTCTCGTGAGCGCTAAAGTTTCTGTTTTTTACAGCAAGTTCAACAAGACTTTCCCCAAGTCTTCCCAACGGTTCTACTTGGCACTAACACTAATTAAACACAAAAAACACAACCAAAACAGAGGCTAAATAATTTATTTTTTACTAAACAGGAGCAAAAGGCAAGGAATAAAAATAAAATTGGGTTGCCTCCCATCAAGCGCTATCGTTTAACGCCCCTAGCTAGGCATAACAAGCAAGGATAGATCTAAGTATTGCCATCTTTGGTAGGAAATCCATAAGTGGCTCTCATGATAGTTTCATATGGTAATTTTATTTTATTTCTTGGAAAGTTTTCCATGCCCTTTTTTAATGGAAATTGAAATCTAATATTCCCTTCCTTCATATCAATAATCGCACCAACCGTTCTAAGGAAAGGTCTACCAAGAATAATAGGGCAAGAAGGATTGTAATCTATATCAAGAACAATGAAATCTACGGGCACATAATTCCTATTTGTAACAATAAGAACATCATTAATCCTTCCCATAGGTTTCTTAATAGTGGAATCCGCAAGATGCAAGTTTAGAGAGCAATCATCAAAGTTACGGAAATCTAGTAAATCACACAAAGTCTTGGGAATAGTAGAGACACTAGCACCCAAATCACACAAAGCATAGAACTCATGATCTTTAATTTTAATTTTAATAGTTGGTTCCCACTCATCATAGAGTTTTCTAGGGATAGAAACTTTCAACTCAAGTTTTTCTTCATAATATTGCATCAAGGCATCAACAATATGTTCGGTGAAGGCTTTATTTTGACTATAAGCATGTGGAGAATTTAGCACGGATTGCAACAAGGAAATACAATAAATTAAAGAGCAACTTTCATAATAAAATTCCTTGAAATACAATATAGTGGGTTTAGCAACATCTAGCTTTTTATTTCTTTCAATCCCGCTTTCATCAATTTCATCATTAAGATCTAAACACTCCGAATTTTTAGAATGCCTTCTAGGTAAAGGAAGATCATATTCAGTTTCATCAAGATTCATGTTGCAAAATAAAGATTTAATAGGAGACACATCAATAACTTTTAGATCTTCATCTTGATTTTCATAGGTATCCAGTTTAGCAGCCATCTTATTAACTAAGGTGGCTTGCATGTCCGAAATTTCAGCAGTCATTTTTTCTAGACGAGCAATTTGGGATCTTATACCCTCAAATTCTTTAGACATATCATCAAGCTCTTTATCCATATAACTCATAAAACTTTTTTGTTCCTTAAGCTCATTTCTAAAGAAATTATTATGCTCAAATTGCAAAACCATAAACTTCCTAACGTTGTTTTCGATTTCCTCTAACCTTTTAAGGTGAAGATCACCAAATCTTGGTTGAGCCATCGCGACAAACAAGCAATCTAACACACGAGCAAACAAAAGCAAATGGGCAAAAAGAGGCAAATAGGGAGGGAGGATAGAGAGAGAGGGCGAATAAAACGGCAAGGGTGAATTGGGGGGAGAGGAAAACAAGAGGCAAATGGCAAATAATGTAATGCGAGAGATAGGGATTGTGATGGGTACTTGGTATATTGACTTTTTGCGTAGACTCCCCGGCAACGGTGCCAGAAATCCTTCTTGCTATGTCTTGAGCTTGCGTTGGTTTTCCCCGAAGAGGAAGGGATGATGCAGCAGAGTAGCGTAAGTATTTCCCTCAGTTTTTGAGAACCAAGGTAACAATCCAGTAGGAGCCCATGCTCAAGTCCCTCGTACCTGCACAAAGCGATAGCTACTCGCAGCCAACGCGATTAGGGGTTGTCAATCCCTTCACGGTCACTTACGAGAGTGAGATCTAATAGATATAATATTTTTGGTATTTTTGATATAAAGATGCAAAGTAAAAAGTAAAAGCAAAGTAAAAAGTAAAACAATATTAAAGTGATGGAGATTGATATGATGAGAATAATCCCGGTGGCCATAGGTTTCACTAGTGGCTTCTCTCAAGAGCATAAGTATTCTACGGTGGGTGAACAAATTACTGTTGAGCAATTGATAGAATTGAGCATAGTTATGAGAATATCTAGGCATGATCATGTATATAGGCATCACGTCCATGACAAGTAGATCGAAACGATTCTACATCTACTACTATTACTCCACTCATCGACCGCTATCCAGCATGCATCTAGAGTATTAAGTGAAAAACATAGTAACACCTTAAGCAAGATGACATGATGTAGAGAGATAAATTCATGCAATATGAAATAAACCCCATCTTGTTATCCTCGATGGCAACGATACAATACGTGCCTTGTTGCCCCTTCTGTCACTGGGTAAGGACACCGCAAGATCGAACCCAAATCTAAGCACTTCTCCCATGGCAAGAACTACCAATCTAGTTGGCCAAACCAAACGGATAATTCGAAGAGACTTGCAAAGATAACCAATCATACATAAAAGAATTCAGAGAAGATTCAAATATTATTCATAGATAGACTTTATCATAAACCCACAATTCATCGGTCTTAACAAACACACCACAAAAAGAAGATTACATCAAATAGATCTCCACAAGAGAGGGGGAGAACTTTGTATTGAGATTCAAAGAGAGAGAAGAAGCCATCTAGCTACTAACTATGGACCCGAAGGTCTGAGGTAAACTACTCACACTTCATCGGAGAGGCTATGATGATGTAGAAGCCATCCATGATGACGGCCCTCTTCCGGCGGAGTTTCGGAACAGGCCCCAAGATGGGATCTCGTGGATACAGAAAGTTGCGGCGGTGGAATTAGGTTTTGGCTCCTGTTCTGATTGTTTGGGGGTATGTGTGTATATATAGGAGGAAGGACTACATCGGTGGAGCACCGAGGGGCCCACGAGGCAGGGGGCTCCCTGGGGGGGCGCCCCCCATCCTCGTGACCTCCTCTTTGATCCCTTGCAGTAGGGTCCATGTCTCCTGGATCACGTTCTGTGAGAAAATCACGTTCCCGAAGATTTTATTCCGTTTGGACTCCGTTTGATATTCCGTTTATCCGAAACACTAAAATAGGCAAAAAAACAGCAATTCTGGGCTGGGCCTCCGGTTAATAGGTTAGTCCCAAAAATAATATAAAAGTGGATAATAAAGCCCAATATAGTCCAAAACAGTAGATAATATAGCATGGAGCAATCAAATATTATAGATACGTTGGAGACGTATCAGAGAGGCAGTGCGACAAAGGTATGCTATGAGTTATTCTGGCATCCAAATACTTACGACTTCACCAAGGGCTTGGACCTGAGCAGCCACTCGTCTTCACCTTCGGCGGCGGTGGTGGAATAGTTCGGAAGGAGAGTCCTTCCCTTCTTGGACCCTTCGCCCCCCCCCCTCTCCGGTTGGGGCGACCTTCCTTTTTTTGTATCCCCCAACTGAAGAGGGAGCATCTTCTTCTTCCTCCTCGTCTTCGGGGGAGGAGTGTGTCACAGAGTTATCGGACGATGAGTCCGATAACACCTGGCGTCGGGAACTCTTTCGGGTTCCCTTGGCCTTCTTGGTCTTCTTCGGCACCTTATAAGGGGCCGGAGTCAGCATCTCTATAAGGAGAGCGTCCGTAGTGTCTTCGGCCAGAGGGGTCGGACAGTTAATCTGCCCCGACGTCTCGACCCAGTCTTGTCAAAGGCATGGAGATCAGACCCCGCACATGATTAAGCTAGGGGAAATAAAATGTCCTACCGGATGTATAGAACTCACCGAATGCGCTCGGCGCTTCGCGCTTAGCCCGCGGTCCTCGGTGAGGGAGGGAGGGACCTCAGCGCCCTTGAACAGCACCTTCCAGACGTCCTTATGCGTTGTATTGAAGAGCTCACTGTGCTGGGCCGGGTCGAACTCCCACAAGTTGAAGTCCCGTTGTTGGCACGGGAGGATCCGGCGGATGAGCATGACCTGGACTATGTTGACAAGCTTGAGCTTCTTGCCTGCCATATTCCAGATACATTTCTGGAGTCCGTCTAGCTCCACCATGGACCCCAGGACAGGCCCTTCTCTTTCCAGGAAGTGAGCCGCGTGGGGATTCTGGATCAAAACTTGGGGGCAGCCACCCATTTAGCGTCGCGCGGCTCGGTGATGTAGAACCACGCCGATTGCCACCCCTTTATGGTCTCCACGAAGGAGCCTTCAAGCCCTATAACGTTTGGCATCTTGCCCACCATGGCTCCGCCGCATTCTGCTTGTTGGCCGCCCACCACCTTCGGCTTGATATTAAAGGTCTTTAGCCACAGGCCGAAGTGGGGCCGGATGCGGAGGAAAGCCTCACACACGACGATGAACGCCGAAATGTTGAGGACGAAGTTCGGGGCCAGATCATGGAAGTCCAGCCCGTAGTAGAACATGAGACCACAGACGAATGGATGGAGGGGAAACCCCAGTCCGCGGAGGAAGTGGTGGAGGAAGACTACCCTCTCATGAGGTTCAGGGGTAGGAACGATCTACCCCGCAGCGGGTAGCCGGTGCGCGATGTTCGCAGCCAAGTATCCGGCCCCGCGCAGCTTCTTGATGTGTCCCTCCGTAACGGAGGAAGCCATCCATTTGCCTCCCGCTCCGGACATGATTGGAGAAGGTTGAGGGGAAGGATGTAGGCTTGGGCATTGGAGCTCGAGTGCGCAAGAGAGGATGAGCAAGGAGGAAGAAGGCGTGGGTAGAAAAAGGTTAAACCTTGTCTCTTTATAAGGGCGGCCGAAGCTATGCGCCCCCACTAGCCTGGTGAAACTCGCTTGTCCCCCAAGCGCCATAATCGATGGCGCGGTTGGGTTACCCACGCCCGTATTGATGAGAATCCCGTAATAAGAGGGACACGATCTCTGCATTGACAAGACGTGTCAAAAAATTGCCTCGCATTATGTGCGGGGCTAGTTAAAGGAAACGGTTCGAATGATCACCGGGCCATGGCATAATGTCATGTTGCCAAAACAAGTCAGCAGGTTAGATTTGTGGAAATATTATTCTCTCTACGGTGGTATGTGGAACTTATTTTGCAGGGTCGGACACTATCCTTGTATTCAAATTTTTCCGTGGTGTATTCAGAGGAGGAACCTGCCTTGCAATGCCGAAGACAATACTGCGCACCGGACTCATCGTCATTGAAGCCTGGTTTAGGGGCTACTGAGGGAGTCCTGGATTAGGGGGTCTCTGGACAGCCGGACTATATCCTTTGGCCGGACTGTTGGACTATGAAGATACAAGATTGAAGACTTCGTCTCGTGTGCGGATGGGACTCTACTTGGCGTGGAAGGCAAGCTAGGCAATACAGATATGTATATCTCCTCCTTTGTAACCGACCTGGTGTAACCCTGGCCCTCTCCGGTGTCTATATAAGCCGGAGGGTTTTAGTCCGTAGGACAACATACAATCATACCATAGGCTAGCTTCTAGGGTTTAGCCTCTCCGATCTCATGGTAGATCAACTCTTGTAATACTCATATCATCGAGAATAAATCAAGCAGGACGTAGGGTTTTACCTCCATCAAGAGGGCCCGAACCTGGGTAAAACATCGTGTTCCCTGCCTCCTGTTACCATCCGCCTTAGACGCACAGTTCGGGACCCCCTACCCGAGAACCGCCGGTTTTGACACCGACAATCACTACAATAGAAATGAAGAGCCTTTGAGCTTTTGCCAATCTTCTGTCCTTAGCTTCTTAAAGGGGTTCCACATCCTCTTGTCCATGCCACGCCTTTGTTGAACTTTCTGAAATATACTAGATAAAATATTAGTCGAACAAGAGATATGTTGACATTAATTACCAAAATCACCCAGGGAGCACTTGTGCTTTCAGTCTCCCCCTTTTTGGTAATTGATGACAACATACATCAAAGCTTTAGATAAAGATATGAAGAATAACAAGTAAAGCTTTGGAAAGACATGTAACATGCATATGCTCCCCCTACATCTATGCAATCATGTAAATATGGAATGCAAGAGCATGTGAATGCATAAGAATGACAGAGCAAGCAATGAGTTACATGTATCTTGGCTATATGCATCAGAGCAAATGATGTAGATACAGGAAATGTACCTTCATGTTCATGATTCCTTCTTGCAAACAATATGTACAATAGTAAGAAATCATCATGCACATAAGTGTGATGCATATACTTACCTTGTGGTCTTGAGATAGCTTTAGAGGAGGTAAACTTGAGAAAACAGGGTTAAATAACACGAGAACACCTACTAAGCAAAGCAAGATGAGAAAACCACAAGAGTACCAAGATTGGGATGACATGTGGAGAGTGAGTACTTAGTACTCTATTTGGATATAAACATGTCCCCAAAGAATATAGATATGCAATGAATTCCAAAGATTTTCTCCCCCCTTGGAAATGAGCTCTTTCTCCCCCTGAATCTGATATTGGATAATGGGAGAAGAGAGGGTAAAAGAAAATCATAGCAAAACAAACATAACAATCATTATACATGCTAACATGTCTTTCCCCTCTTGAAGACATGTGAATTATCTCCTCTATGGATAATAAGCATTTGGAGAAGCTTAAGGTGTGCATTCTCTCTTATGTGATAAGCTTTGATGTGCTCTCTCTCCCCCTTTGACATCAATTTCCAAGAAGGGGTCTTCTAGAGCATGACTCAAGTAGGTTTGGTCCTTGAGTCACATTACAAAGCAACATCTAACTTAAGATGCTGGTAGAGGACAAGAATCATCGAGTGGAGCTGGAACATATATGCAGGATGCAAATAACAAAATGTTTTCTCAGTATTGAAGTCAGTAACACCGAGTCCTTTTCTTCGGTGGCACTGAATTGTTTCGGTTTGGCTGATAAAGAAATTGGTGAGGCCGAATTCAACACAGAGAGAAAACAATTGTCATCTCAGCTCACTTTGGCAAATAAGATCGCACAAGGATTTGCAAGGAGTTAACTGAAGGAATTGCAATGAATTGGATGCAGAGAATGCAAAGTGAAAGGATCGAGAAGAGGTGTCTAGAGGGGGGTGAATAGACTCTTAACAAAGAAAAGTAGTAGTTTTTAATTTCTTCAAGTTAAGGTGGAGTTTTAGCACAAGTTTAAACATTCACAATACATTCAAGCAAGCATGGCAAGAGTATATGAGCAGCGGAAAGTAAAGCATGCAGTTTCCAAGAAAGTAAAGGCATAGGATTGGAGTGTCCAAACGTAATTGGAGACACGGAGATTTTGTCATGGTTCCGATAGGTGGTGCTATCGTACATCCCACGTTGATGGAGAATTCAACCCACGAAGGGTAACGGTTGCGCGAGTCCACGGAGGGCTCCACCCGCGAAGGGTCCACGAAGAAGCTCCAACCTTGTCTATCCCACCATGGCCATTGCCCACGAAGGACTTGCCTCACTAGGGTAGATCTTCACGAAGTAGGCGATCTCCTTGCCCGTACAAACTCCTTGGTTCAACTCCACAATCTTGACGGAGGCTCCCAAGTGACACCTAACCAATCTAGGAGACACCACTCTCCAAAAGGTAATAAATGGTGTGTTGATGATGAAATCCTTGCTCTTGTGCTTCAAATGATAGTCTCCCCAACACTCAACTCTCTCACACTGATTTCGATTTGGTGGAAAGATGATTTGAGTGGAAAGCAACTTGGGGATGGCTAGAGATCAAGATTCATATGGTTGGAATGGAATATCTTGGTCTCAACACATGAGTAGGTGGTTCTCTCTCAGAAAATGAATGCTGAAGTGTAGGCACGTTCTGATGGCTCTCCTTTCTAGTGAAGGAAGGGTGGAGGGGTATATATAGCCTCCACACAAAATCTAACCGTTACACTCAATTTACCAAACTCGGTGGGACCAAATCAGAAAACTCGGTCAGACCGATTCAGTTCATAATGTGACCGTTAGGCATTTTGGTTGGACCGATACGATCAACTCAGTGGGACCGATGTGCTACGGTTAGGGTAAAACCTCATATCGGTTTGACCGATCACACAAACTCGGTGAGACCGATTTTGGTAATAAGAAAAACAGAGAGTTGGTCAGGCAAACTCGGTGGTACCGATTGCTTATCTCGGTGGGACAGAAATAATTGCAATAGGCAACAGAGAGTTTGCAAGCCCATCTCGGTGAGACCGAGATCCCATCAGTGAGACTGAATTGATTAGGGTTTCTGGCATTGGCTATGTCAAGTGAACTCGGTGGCGTCGGATGGATCAAATCGGTAGGGCTGAGTTTGACTTTTGGTTTGGGACATATGTGGATATGAGAAAGTGTTTGAGGGGTTTGGAGCATTTCACTAAGCACTTTGAGCAAGCAAGCAAGCCATTAAGCAACACCTCATCCCCTTTTAATAGTATTGGCTTTCCTAAGGACTCAATGTGATCTTGGATCACTAAACTAAAAATGTAGAGCCTTGATCTTTTGAGCTTGTGCCAATCCTTTGTCCTTAGCATCTTGAAGGGGTTCCACATCCTCTTGTCCATGCCACTCCATCTGTTGAACTTATCTGAAATATACTCCCTTCGTTCCTAAATATTTGTCTTTCTAGAGATTTCAAATGGTCACCACATACGGATGTATATAGACATATTTCAGAGTACAGATTCACTCATTTTACTCTGTATGTAGTCACCATTTGAAACCTCTAAAAAGACAACTATTTAGGAACGGAGGGAGTACTAGATAAAAACATTAGTCCAACAAGAGATATGTTGACATTAATTACCAAAACCACCCAGGGAGCACTTCTGCTTTCAATCTCCCCCTTTTTGGTAATTGTTGACAACATACATCAAAGCTTTAGATAAAGATATAAGGAATAGTAGGTAAAGATTTGGAAAGACATGTAACATGCATAGGCTCCCCCTACACGTATTCAATCATGTAAATGCAGAGTGTAAGAGCATGTGAATGCATAATCATGATAGAGCAAGCAATGAGTTACATGTATCTTGGCTATATGCATCAAAGCAAATGATGTGGATGTAGGAATTGTACCTTCATGTTCATGAGTCCTTCTTGCAAACAATATGTACATCAGCAAGAGATCATCATGCACATGGGTGAGATGCATATACTTACCTTGTGGTTTTAAGCTGGCTTAGGAAGAGATGAACCTGAGTAAACAAGGTTAGATAACACAGATACATCTACTAAACATAGCAAACGGCAAACCACAAGAGTACCAAGACTGGGATGACATATAGAAAATGAGTACTAGGTACTCCTATTGGATGTAGACATGTACCCAAGGACAAAGATATGCAATGAATTCAAGATTTCCTTCCCTTAGATGTCTTTCTCCCCCTGAATCTTATATTTGATAATGGGAGAATATAGGGAACCGAAAATGAGAGCAAAACAGATCAGAGCACAGAAACATAAGACAAACTAACATGTCTTTCCCCTCTTAAAGACATGTGACCCCTCACCTCTTGAATACCAAACATTTGGGGTCTCTCTCTCTGTTTGATGCGGTTAAGCATTCTCCCCCTTTGAAGTACTCTCCCCCTTTTGAAGTGAGTAAGCTTTGATGTGATCTCTCTCCCCCCTTTGACATCAATTTCCAAGAAGGGATCTTCTGGATTGTGAGTCAAAATAGGTTTGGTCCTTGAGTCACAGAGCAAAGGAGCATTTAGAGTGTGATGCTGGTAGAGGACAAGAATCATTGAGTGGAGTTGGAACAAAAGTGCAAGAATAAGTGGCAATTGTCTTCTCTGCAGTGAAATCGGTGACACTGAGTTGTATTTTTCGGTTGCACCGAAATGGTTTGGTTTGAGCGGGAGTGACAGACCGGTGTGACCAAGTTTAACACAGAGGAAGGGCAATTTTTCACCTCAGCTCACTTAGGCAAATAAGATCTCACAAAGATTTTCAAGGAATTAATAGAAGGATTTGCAATGAATTGGATGCAGGGAATGTAGAACAAAACAAAGAAAAAGAAAAGAAATCTAGATTAAGTTTATTTCTTTGAAAAGAGAAGGGAAACAAACATGCAAGAGACAAATGCGAGAATACAGAGAAACACTAGAGAACTTCATCTAGAATTGGTCGGCGAGAAAGTCACCTATGTTAGAGTATATTGACTGAGGAGTCAAGTGCGAACACTTGATCGTAGTTCATACTTGTCGTTTAATCTCAAAATGGGGTTACCATTTTTCGTTTACGCATTTGATGTATTCACATCTTCTTGAGTTCCTTTGACCCATGACTTGGGGTAAAGCTTCTCTAATATGGAATAGCATACCTTGGGTGGTGGTGTTGAACTTGATCATGTAGTTGAACTTGTGTGGGATGCTCAAGATTGATGTAGCTTAAGAAAGATTGGGAGCACCACATGTAGTTTGAGTTCATCTACCTACATTGGTTAGTCTTGCAAGGAAGAGCACTTGTGTATCCAAATTGACAATCACGAATTTGATACCAAATGAAATTTGATATATAGAAATGGTCAAAGGATATGTTGAAAGGTTTCATGCTTCCTTGTCTTCAACCACCATATTATGGAGACTTGGTGATGTAGAGATTGCTCAAGATCTGAGTGATTTGCAATCTCATAGAGTTTGATTCATCCAAGCACCTACAAGGGTTAGATAGCATGCAAGGGTGCAAATATATCCACAACATATGGTCATCATCATAAGAGAAACATCAAGGATTAGTCAAGGGCTCATGCCTTGCATGTATCCAAATGGACTTTCTACTCCAAGTTTGAAGCATCAATAATGTTCAATTCACCTCTCAAACGACAAAATACTTTCTCATCAAGCGGTTTGGTGAATATATCCGCTGATTGCTTATCGGTACGAACATGCTTAAGATCAATGTCCCCTTTGGCAACATGATCTCGAATGAAATGATGACAAACTTCAATATGCTTGGTTCGAGAATGTTGCATGGGATTATGTGCAATATTAATAGCACTTTCATTGTCACAAAGCAATGGAACATGTTTCACATAGATCCCATAATATTTAAGAGTTTGGGTCATCCAAAGTAATTGAGCACAACATGAACTAGTGGTAATGTATTCCGCTTCGGCGGTGGATAAGGATACCGAGTTTTGTTTCTTGGATGACCAAGACACAAGAGATCTACCAAGAAATTGGCAAGTACCTGAAGTGGACTTTCTATGAACCTTGTCTCTGCAATAGTCCGAGTCGGAATAGCCAACAAGATGAAAAGAGGACCTCTTAGGATACCAAATGCCAAAAAATTGGTGTATGAATTAGGTATCTCACTATCCTTTTCACAGCCTTAAGATGACATTCTTTGGGGGCCGCTTGATATCGTGCACACATGCACACACTCAGCATAATATCGGGACGGGAGGCACATGTATATAACAATGGACCAATCATAGAGCGATAAACCTTTTGGTCAACCGGTTTGCCATCCTTGGTCAAGTCAAGATGTTCACTAGTAGGCATGGGAGTTTTCATACCTTTGCTTTCTTGCATGTTGAACTTCTTGAATAAGTCCTTGGTATACTTTGTTTGGGAAACAAATGTGCCTTCCTTAGTTTGCTTGATTTGCTAACCAAGGAAGAATTTGAGTTCACTCATCATAGACATCTCAAACTTCTCCGACATTAGCTTTACAAACTTTTCACTAAAATGAGGGTTAGTTGAACCAAATATGATATCATCAACATAAATTTGGCACACAAATAATTCACCATTAACCCTTTTAGTAAAAAGAGTAGAATCAATATTTCCAATCTCAAAGCCTTTTTCAATAAGGAACTTGGTCAAGCATTTATGCCACGCTCTAGGAGCTTGTTTAAGACCATAAAGAGCTTTGTGAAGTTTGTAAACATGGTCGGGTTTCTTAGGATTAACAAAGCCGGGAGGTTGCTTAACATAAACTTCCTCCTCTATTTCACCATTTAGAAAAGCACTTTTAATGTCCATTTTGTACAAGGTGATATCATGGTGATTAGCATAGGCAAGTAAGATGCGGATGGACTCAAGTCTAGCAACGGGGGCATATGTCTCACCATAGTTCATACCTTCGACTTGAGTGTAGCCTTGGGCGACGAGACGTGCTTTGTTGTGAACTACTTGTCCATCTTCGTCTTGCTTGTTGCGAAACACCCATTTGGTACCGATGATGTTGTGGTTGTTGTCGGGCTTCTCGACCAATGTCCACAATTGATTTCTCTCAAAGTTGTGTAGCTCTTCATGCATGGTATTTATCCAATCCGGATCTTCCAATGCTTCTTGAACCTTCATAGGTCCAATGCTAGATATGAATGAATAGTGTTCACAAAAATTAGCCAAATGAGTTTTAGAGCGAGTGATTCTCCCGGTTTGGATATCACTGAAGATTTGCTCGACAGGATGGTCTCTTGAAACTCGTGCTCGAACTCGTGAGAGATTTTGCTTGGGTCGGGGTAGAACATCTTCTTCATCATCTTTTCCTTATTCTTCTTGGCCTTCTTCATTGTTGACGTTGTCGTTCTCTTATCGAGGTGGAGAAGGAGGTTGATGAGGTTCATCTTGGTGTACTTACTCTTTTTCTTCATCTTGGCGTGTTCCACTTGTGGATGCTTCCATGTCAACTCTTGGTTCACCTTGTCATGAAGTAGAAGCTTCCACTTGGACGGACGAGGTACTCTCCTTCACCTCCGTTGGACGAATCTTCCAAGTAGACAAGTCTTGGATTGCTTCCAGAGGATCTTTATCCCCTACATCAATTGGCAATTGCTCTACTTGCAAGCCATTAGATTCATCAAACTTCACATCTATCGTTTCTTCAACCTTTCGGGTGAAATTGTTGTAGACACGGTAAGTGTGAGAATTTGAGCCATAACCAATTAGGAAACCTTCATGAGACTTAGGAGCAAATTTAGAACGACGATGCTTATCAAGAATGTAACACTTTGAGCCAAATACTCGAAAGTATCCAACTTGGGGTTTGTTACCGGTGAGAAGTTCGTATGTTGTCTTGCCGAGTAGGATGTGAAGATACAAGCGATTTGTTGCATGACAAGCTGTCTCAACCGCTTCCGCCCAAAAGTGTTTTGGTGTCTTGTACTCACCAAGCATCGCTCTTGCCATCTCAATAAGAGTCCGATTCTTCCTCTCAACAACTCCATTTTTGTTGAGGTGTATACGTAGCCGAGAACTCATGTGAAATTCCTTCTTCGTCAAGAAAGGCATCCACATTTGCGTTCTTAAACTCCGTTCCATTGCCGCTTCGAACCTACTTGATCTTCACTTCAAATTTATTTTGGGCTTTCCTAGTGAAGTTCTTGAAGATCTTTTGGACCTGCAATTTATCATCAAGAAAGAACACCCACGTAAATCTTGAAAAATCATTGACTATGACTAGACCAAATGAGTTACCACCGAGACTTTTGTAGGCATTTTGACCAAAGAGATCCATATGAAGTTGCTCGAGCAGTCTTCTCGTGGTCATGATGTTCTTCACGGGATGACTTCCTCCAACTTGTTTTCCTGCTTGACAAGCATTGCACAATCTATCCTTGTCAAATATAACATCTTTCACTCCAAGGATATGATCACCCTTAATAATCTTATCAAGATTTCACATGCCCACATGACCTAATCTTCAATGCCACAACCAACCTTTAGAATATTTAGCAATTAAGCAAGTTCTAGGTTGAGCCTTTTCAGTGAAATCAATAATGTAAATATCACCTCTACGTAAACCAGTAAAGACCATATGGTGGTTATCTCTATGAAACACTTGGCAGTAAATAGGACATTGAAACCAAATTCAGCAAGTCTAGATACGGAAAGTAGATTATATCCAAGAGATTCAATGAGCATAACATTTTGTATGGAGCTATCATGTGATATGGCCACCTTACCAAGGCCAACCACCTTACCCTTTGAGTTGTCACCAAAAGTGACATACTTTCGAGGGCCGACGTTTTCAACAAGCTCACAAAATATATCCTTGTCTCCGGTCATGTGATCGGTACACCCACTATCAAGATCCCATTCCTTTCCTCCAGCCATGTAGCCGCGAAGATTAGCCATAAGACCAAAGTGTCTCATAGACTCATCAAGATCAACGTCACTATCATCATCCTCATCATAGTATCCATGTTCAACATTGTCTTATGATGGATCAATTCCTAGAGAGGGTAATTCATTAGATAAATAGTCATCACAATAGTCATCTTTATGAATTCTAATGGCTTTGGAGATGATATTGCTAATTATTCCAACATATCCTTTGGCACGCGTAAGATTAGTAAGCTCAAATAGACAGTCACCAAATTTGGGATCATTGGATCTCATCTTACTCAGGGCAATAGACTTATGAAGAATTTCATCCAAGTTTTGCAAGGAATAGTTTGGAAATTGTTCCTCAAGAAATCTCCATATGGTGTAGGCACAATCAAGAGCAGGCAAGCTAGCAAACAAGTTTCTAGGCAATCCTCTAGTGATTAAGTTGACAGTTCTAAGATTACGGATCATGTCAATAGACTCATCAAGGGTAGGATGCAAAGGATCAACATGAGGTGCACAAGGGCTAGTAATGTACTCGTTCAAATGATATTCATTGAAAATCCCAAGCATCTCAATTTTCCACTCATGAAAGAACTCTCCATCAAGTATAGGCACTCTACGTCTAAGACTCCCAAACATAGACTCATCCATCTTCCTCCAAAAGTGTTTAAACCAAAGTAATGGAGATCAATGCTCTGATACCAATTGAAAGGATCAAGAATAGGTGTCAAGAGGGGGGTGAATAGACTCTTAAAAAACAAAAGTAGTAGTTTTTAATTTCTTCAAGTTAAGGTGGAGTTTAGCACAAGTTTAAACATTCACAATACATTCAAGCAAGCATGGCAAGAGTATATGAGCAGCGGGAAGTAAAGCATGCAATTTGCAAGAAAGTAAAGGGATAGGATATGAGTGTGCAAACGCAATTGGAGACACGGAGATTTTGGTGTGGTTTCGATAGGTGGTGCTATCGTACATCCACGTTGATGGAGACTTCAACCCACGAAGGGTAACGGTTGCGCGAATCCACAAAGGGCTCCACCCACGAAGGGTCCACGAAGAAGCAACCTTGTCTATCCCACCATGGCCATTGCCCACGAAGGACTTGCCTCACAAGGGTAGATCTTCACGAAGTAGGCAATCTCCTTGCCCATACAAACTCCTTGGTTCAACTCCACAATCTTTACGGAGGCTCCCAAGTGACACCTAACCAATCTAGGAGACACCACTCTCCAAAAGGTAATAAATGGTGTGTTGATGATGAACTCCTTGCTCTTGTGCTTCAAATGATAGTCTCCCCAACACTCAAATCTCTCTCAATGATTTGGATTTGGTGGAAAGATGATTTGAGTGGAAAGCAACTTGGGGATGGCTAGAGATCAAGATTCATATGGTTGGAATATCTTGGTCTCAACACATGAGTAGGTGGTTCTCTCTCAGAAAATGAATGCTGAAGTGTAGGCATGTTCTGATGGCTCGCCTTTCTAGTGAAGGAAGGGTGGAGGGGTATATATAGCCTCCACACAAAATCTAACCGTTACACTCAATTTACCAAACTCGTTGGGACTAAATCAGAAAACTCGGCCAGACCGATTCAGTTCATAATGTGACTGTTAGGCATTTCGGTGGGACTGATACGATCAACTCGATGGGACCGATGTGCTAGGGTTAGGGTAAAACCTCATCTCGGTTTGACCGATTACACAAACTCGGTGAGACCGATTTTGGTAATAAGCACAACAAAGAGTTGGCCAGGCAAACTCGGTGGTACCGATTGCTTATCTCGGTGGGACCGAAATAATTTAATAGGAAACAAAGAGTTTGCAAGCCCATCTCAATGAGACCGAGATCCCATCGGTGAGACCGGATTGATTAGGGTTTCTGGCAGTGGCTATGTCAAGTGAACTCGGTGGCGCCGGATGGATCAAATCGGTAGGGCGAGTTTGACTTTTGGTTTGGGACATATGTGGATATGAGAAAGTGGTTGAGGGCTTTAGAGCATTTCACTAAGCACTTTGAGCAAGCAAGCCACTAAGCAACACCTCATCCCCTTTTAATAGTATTGGCTTTCCTAAGGACTCAATGTGATCTTGGATCACTAAAGTGAAAATGTAGAGCTTTGAGCTTTTGAGCTTGAGCCAATCCTTTGTCCTCAGCATCTTGAAGGGGTTCCACATCCTCTTGTCCACGCCACTCCATCTGTTGAACTTATCTGAAATATACTAGATAAAAACATTAGTCCAACAAGAGATATGTTGACATTAATTACCAAAACCACCCAGGGAGCACTTGTGCTTTCACAGAGCATAAAAGAAGATAAAAGAAATCTAGATGAAGTGAAAGGGAAACATGTTAGGCACAAATGCAAGAACACAGAGAAATACTCAAAAACTTCATCTAGAGAGGGTCGGCGACTAAGTCACCTATGTTAGAGTATATTGACTGAGGAGTCAAGTGAGAACAGTTGATCGTAGGTCATACTCATCGTTTAAGCTCAAATGGGGTCACCATTTTTCATTTAAGCATTTTGATGTACTCACATCTTGTTGAGCTGCTTTGACCCATGACTTGGGGTAAAGCTTCTCTATGATGGAATAGCATACCTTGGGTGGTGGTGTTGAACGTGATCATGTAGTTGAACTTGTGTGGGATGCTCAAGGTTGATGTAGCTCATCAAGAGTTGGGAGCACCACTTGTAGTTTTGAGTTCATCTACCTACATGGGTTAGTCTTGCAAGGAAGAGCACTTGTGTATCCAAAGTGACAATCATGAAATTTGATACCAAATGAAATTTGATATAAAGAAATTGTCAAAGGATATGTTGAAAGGATTCATGCTTCCTTGTCTTCAACCACCATATTGTAGAGACTTGGTGATGTCGAGATTGCTCAAGATGTGAGTGAGTTACAATCTCATAGATTTGGATTCATCCAAGTACCTACAAGGGTTAGATGACATGCAAGGGTACAAATATAGATCCAAGACATATGATCATCATCATAAGAGAAATATCAAGGATTAGTCAAAGTCTCATGCCTTGCATGCATCTAAATGGAGTGTCTACTCCAAGTTTGAGGCATCAATGATGTTCAATTCACCTCTCAAACGGGAAAATACTTTCTCATCATGCGGTTTGGTGAATATATCCACCAATTTCTTATAGGTACGAACATGTTTAAGATCAATGTCTCCTTTAGCAAGATGATCTAGAATGAAATGATGACGAACTTCAATATGCTTAGTTCTAGAATGTTTCACGGGATTGTGAGCAATCTTAATAGCACTTTCATTATCAGAAAGAAATGGAACATGTTTCACATATATCCCATAGTCTTTAAGGGTTTGGGTCATCCAAAGTAATTGAGCACAACATGAACCGGCAACAATGTATTCCACTTCGGCGGTGGATAAGAATACAGAGTTTTGTTTCTTGGTGGACCAAGACACAAGAGATCTACCAAGAAATTAACACGTACCCGAAGTGGACTTTCTATCAACCTTGTCACTGGCATAGTCCGAGTCGGAGTAGCCAACAAGATCAAAATAAGACCTCTTAGGATACCAAATGCCAAAATTTGGTGTATGAATTAAGTATGTCACTATCCTTTTCACAGCCTTAAGATGACATTCCTTAGGGGCCGCTTGATATCGTGCCCACATGCACACACTTAGCATAATATCGGGATTGGAGGCACATAGATATAACAATGAACATTTCATAGAGCGATAGACCTTTTGGTCAACCGGTTTGCCATCCTTAGTGAAGTCAAGATGTCCACTAGTAGGCATGAGTGTTTTAATACCTTTGATTTCTTGCATGTTGAACTTCTTGAATAAGTCCTTGGTATACTTTGTTTGGGAAACAAAGGTACCCTCCTTAGTTTGCTTGATTTGCAAACCAAGAAAGAACTTGAATTCACTCATCATAGACATCTCAAACTTCTCCGACATTAGCCTTCCAAACTTTTCACTAAAATGAGGGTTAGTCGAACCAAATATGATATCATCAACATAAATTTGGCACACAAATAATTCACCATTAACCCTTTTAGTAAAGAGAGTAGAATCATTTTTTCCAATCTCAAAGCCTTTTTCAACAAGGAAATTGGTCAAGCATTTATACCACACTCAAGGAGCTTATTTAAGACCATAAAGAGCTTTGTGAAGTTTGTAAACATGGTCGGGTTTCTTAGGATTAAAAAAGATGGGAGGTTGTTTAACATAAACTTCCTCCTCAATTTCACCATTTAGAAAAGCACTTTTAATGTCCATTTCATACAATGTGATATCATGATGATTGGCATAAGCAAGTAAGATGCGTATGGACTCAAGTCTAGCAACAGGGGTATATGTCTCAACATAGTCCATACCTTCAACTTGACTGTATCCTTGGGCGACGAGACGGGCCTTGTTGCGTACAACTTGTCCATATTCATCTTGCTTATTTCCAAACACCCATTTGGTACCAATGACATTTTGGTTGTTGTCCGGCTTTTCTACCAATGTCCACACTTGGTTCCTCTCAAAATTGTGTAGCTCTTCATGCATAGCGTTCACCCAGTCCGTATCATCAAGCGCTACTTCAACCTTCATAGGTTTAATGCTAGAGATGAATGAATAATGTTCACAGAAATTAGCCAAACGAGTTCTAGAGCGAGTAATTCTCCCGGTTTGAATATCGTTGAAGATTTGATCGACGACATGGTCTCTTGAAACTCTTGCTCTAACTCATGAGAGATTTTATTTGGGTCGGGGTGGAACATCTTCTTCATCATCTTGTTCGTCCTCTTGGCCTTCTTCGTTGTTGTTGTTGTTGTTCTCTTGTGGAGGTGGAGAAGGAGGTTCATGAGGTTCATCTTGGTGTACTTCCTCGTCTTCTCCATCTTGGCGTGTCCCACTTTTGGATGCCTCCGAGTCAACTCTTGGTTCACCTTGTCGTGAGGTAGAAGCTTACACTTGTATGGACGAGGTACTCTCCTTCACCTCCGTTGGGTGAATCTTGCCAATAGACAAGTCTTGGATTGCTTCCGAAGGGTCTTTGTCTCCTACATCAATTGCCAATTGCTCTACTTGTGAGCCGTTAGATTCATCAAACTTCACACCTACCTTCTCTTCAACCTTTCGGGTGAAATTGTGATAGACACAGTAGGTATGAGAGTTTAAGCCATAACCGGGTAGGAAACCCACATGAGATTTAGGAGCAAATTTAGAACAATGATGCTTATCAAGAATATAGCACTTTGAGATGAATACTCAAAAGTATCCAACTTGGGGTTTCTTACCGGTGAGAAGCTCGTATGCCGTCTTGCCAAGTAGCTTGTGAAGATATAGACGATTTGTCGCATGACAAGCTGTCTCAACCGCTTCCGCCCAAAAGTGTTTTGGCGTCTTGTACTCATCAAGCATCATTATTGCCATCTCAATAAGAGTCCGGTTCTTCCTCTCAACAACTCCATTTTGTTGAGGCATGTACGTAGCCGAGAACTCATGTGGAATCCCTTCTTTGTCAAGGAAGGTATATAGATTTATGTTCTTGAACTCTGTTCCGTTGTTGCTGCGAACCTTCTTGATCTTCACTTCAAATTGATTCCGGGACTTCCTAGCGAAGTTCCTGAAGATCTTTTGGACCTAAGATTTATCATCAAGAAAGAACACCCATGTAAATTTGAAAAATCATCGACTATGACGAAACCAAATGAATTTCCACTGAGACTTTTATAGGCGTTTGGACCAAAGAGATCCATATGAAGCAGCTCGAGTGGTCTTCTCATGGTCATGATGTTTGATACGTCTCCAACATATCTACTTTTCCTAATGCTTTTCCTCTTGTTTTGGACTCTAATTTGCATGATTGGAATGAAAGTAATCCCGGACTGACGCTGTTTTTAGCAGAACTACCATGGTGTTGTTTTTGTGCAGAAATAAAAGTTCTCGGAATGGAACGAAACTTTGTGAGGAATTTTTATATAATATATAAGACGTTCTGGAGCCAAGACCTGCCGAAGGGGGGCACCAGGGTGGGCACGCCCCCCTCACAGGTGCGCCCAGGTGGTTTGTCCCCACCTGGTAGCCCCGCAGACCCTGAAACCGACGCTATAAAATTCTATTTTTCCAAAAAACAGGGAGAAAGAATTATCGCAATCCACGAGACGGAGCCGCCGTCACCTCCCGTTCTTCATCGGGAGGCCAGATCTGGAGTCCGTTTGGGGCTCCGAAGAGGGGGGGTCTTTGTTCTTCGTCATCACCAACCCTTCTCCATCGCCAATTCCATGATGCTCCCCACCGGGAGTGAGTAATTCCTTCATAGGCTCGCTGGTCGGTGAGGAGTTGGATGAGATTCATCATGTAATCGAGTTAGTTTTGTTAGGGCTTGATCCTAGTATCCACTATGTTCTAAGATTGATGTTGCTATGACTTTGTCATGCTTAATGCTTGTCACTTTGGGCCCGGGTGCCATGATTTCAGATCTGAACCGTTTATGTTATCACCATTATATCCATGTTCTAGATCAAATCTTGCAAGTTAAAGTCACCTACTATGTGTTATGATCCAGCAACCCCGGAGTGACAATAACCGGGACCACTCCCGGTGATGACCGTAGTTTGAGGAGTTCATGTATGCAATATGTGTTAATACTTTGTTCTGGTTCTCTATTAAAAGGAGGCCTTAATATCCCTTAGTTTCCAATATGGACCCTGCTGCCACGGGAGGGTAGGATAAAAGATGTCATGCAAGTTCTTTCCATAAGCACGTATGACTATTTACAGAATACATGCCTACATTATATAGATGAACTAGAGCTAGTGTCGTATTGCCCTAGGTTATAACTGTCTCATGATGAATATCATCCAACAAGTCACCGATCCAATGCCTACGAATTTATCCTATATTGTTCTTGCTAAGTTACTACTGCTATCATCACTGTTACAGTACTTGCTACAAAATTACTTCTATCACTGTTACTGTTACCATTGCTGCTGCTGCTCCTCCTCCTCCTCCTCCTCCTCCTCCTCCTCCTACTACTACTACTACTACTACTACTACTACTACTACTACTACTACTACTACTACTACTACTACTACTACTACTACTATCAAAACTATCATATTACTGTGCTACTGATCACTTTGCTATAGATACTTAATCTCTAGGTGTGGTTGAATTGACAACTCAGCTGCTAATATCTTCAAATATTCTTTGGCTCCCCTTGTGTCGAATCTATAAATTTGGGTTGAATACTCTACCCTCGAAAACGGTTGCGATCCCCTATACTTGTGGGTTATCAAGACCTTTTTCTAGCATCGTTGCTGGGGAGCATAGCTATATTTGTTGATTCACTTGGGATTATTATCATATTATCACTACGAAGAATGTAAAGGATTCTAAGACCAAGATATTTCCCTCAAAGACAAGGGGAGGTAAGGAACTGCCATCCAGTTCTGCTTTAGATTCACCTTCAATTATAAGTAAACTTGCAACACCATCACATGCTATTAATTATGATATGTCACAAGTTATTGATGATGCTACTTCTGCTATGGATAATGCTTATGATGATGCTAGTACCTTGCCTAATGATGATGTGCCACTTGGTGACTTTCTTGATAAACAAATTGCTAGAGTTATACAACATGATGTTGTTGAATCTGATGATGAGCTTGACACTGAAACTCCTAAAACACCTGCTAGAACTAGCCCTCCTAGATATGAATTGCCTATGGTACCGGAAGGTTATGCTATGAGTGAAGAGACAACTGGAGATATTGTTGCTTGCAAAGATAGAGATGATCTAGAGAAATTATTATGCAAGTATAAAGAAAAATCTCTGAATGCTAGAATGAAATGTGATCCTAAGTTTGCTACTTCACTTATCTTTATTGATGATAAGGATTATGAATTCCCTGTCGACCCAGAGTTAATTACTTTGGTTGAATCTGATCCTTTCCATGGTTATGAAACTGCAACTATTGTGGCACATCTGACTAAATTGAATGACATAGCCACCCTTTTTACTCATGATGAGAAACTCGCTATTACTTTATTCTCAAATTATTTCCTTTCTCATTAAAGGGTGATGCTAAAGCTTGGTACAATACTCTTGCTCCTGGTTGTGTGCGTAGTCCCATAATATGATTTATTACTTCTCTGAAAAATATTTTCCCGCTCATAAGAAACAAGCTGCTTTACAAGAAATATTTAACTTTGTGCAAATTAAAGAAGAGAGTCTCCCACAAGCTTGGGGGAGGCTTCGCCAACTACTTAATGCTTTTTCCTGATCATCCTCTTAAGAAAAATGAAATACTTGATAGCTTCTATAATGGACTAATCGATGCTTCTAGGTACTTCCTAGATAGTTGCGCTCGTTGTGTTTTCAGGGAACGAATTGTTGGACAAGCTGTAGAATTATTGAATAATATATTGAAAAAATATGATGATTAGACTCTTCCTGAATCACCGCCTAAACCCACTCCGAAGAAGAGGGGTATATTATATCTCAGTCCTGAAGATATGCAAGAGGCAAAGAAATCTATGAAGGAAAAAGGTATTAAAGTTGAGGATGTTAAAAATTTACCTCCTATTGAAGAAACACATGGGCTTAATACACCACCACCTCCTAAGGTGGTAGAGGTACATTCTCTAATGAAGTTTAATGATAATGACAATCCTCACAATATGCACCCTAGCCAATGCCTTTGTGAGTTTGAAAATTATATTAGAAAACAAGATCACTTCAATGCAAATGTTATGAAACAATTGAAATACAATTCTGATATGATTGCTCGCTTGAGTGACTTGTTATTTAGAATATCAAATGACGTTAGAGGTGTTGGAAAGCATGCCACTATGGTTCAAACTCAGTTAGAACAGGTTGATAGATCTCAAAGAGAATTGCTTGATGAAATGAATAATAATATGCATGACTTTGCTGTTAGAGTTGCAACTAGAGGAGGTAAAATGACTCAGGAACCACTTTATCCTGAGGGACATCCAAAAAGAATTGAACAAGATTCACAAAGAGCTAACACTAGTGCACCTAGTCCTTCTAAAAAGAAAAAGAAGAAGAAAAAAATGATAGAACTTCACATGCTCCTAGTGAACCTGAAATAGAGAAACCTCCTCACAATGATAATGAAACTTCTATCTCAGATGCTGAAAATCGATCTGGTAATGAACACTCACCTAGTGATGGTGAAAAAGATAATGCTGATGTTCATGAAAATACTCAACCAAATAATAAAGAACCAGACAATGATGTTGAGATAGAACCACTTGCTGATCTTGATAACCCACAACCTAAGAATAAAAGGTATGATAAAAGAGACTTCATTGCTAGAAAACACGGTAAAGAAAGAGAACTATGGGTTAAAAAACCAATGCCTTTTCCACCTAAGTCAACTAAAAAGAATGATGATGAAGAATTTGAATGCTTTGCTGAAATTATGAGGCCAGTCTTTTTGCGTACTCGCTTGACTGATATCTTGAAAATGCCTCCTTATGCAAAGTATATGAAAGACATCATCACAAATAAGAGAAAAATACCGGAAGCTAAAATCTCCATTATGCTTGCTAATTATACTTTTAAAGATGGAGTACCTAAAAAACATGGAGATCCGGGAATACCAACTATACCTTGCTCTATCAAAAAGAATTATGTGAAAACTGCTTTGTGTGATTTAGGAGCTGGTGTTAGTGTTATGCCTTTCTCTTTATATAAAAGACTTGATTTGAATAAACTCACACCTACTGGAATATCTTTGCAAACGGCTGATAAATCAACTATCATACCTATCGGTATCTGTGAAGATGTGCCCGTTGTTGTTGCTAATGTTACTATTTTGACTGACTTTGTTATACTTGAGATGCCTGAAGACGACAACATGTTGATTATCCTTGGTAGACCCTTCTTGAACACTGCAGGGGCTGTTATTGATTGCAATAAAAGCAAGGTCACTTTTCATATCAATTGTAATGAGCATACGGTGCACTTTCTGAAGAAACAATTCCAAGTGAATGGTATTAATGTTATTGAAAAATCTCCGACAATCACTATTGGAAGTTTTCAAATACCTCTACCTATTGTTAAAAAGAAATAAGAAATGCTTATTGTTGGGGACATTCATATCCACCTTGAGGTAACTTAGTGATTTACGGAAGTTCTTCAGTTTCATGCTAATTGAAAGTGGTTGTTAATAAGACTTGATCAACCTTATTAATGGATCATTTTTGAGCGGTGTGAAGTTGATGAAATTAGTAAGCACTACCTTCTATCCCTACTTTTTATTCTCTATTTTTATTAGTTAAATAAAATAAAATGCCATGTTTTTTCTGTTTTCTGATTTTCCCGTGCAATAAAAAAATGACCCAAAAATAAAAGTTCTCAGAACGCTCTGAAAATTTAATATGATTTTTTATGAATATTTCTGATTGTTTGGTGCAAATAACATCAGAGGGAGGTGCACTAGGTGGGCACAAGCCACCTGGGCGCGCCAGGACCCCCAGGCGCGCCCTGGTGGGTTTTGGTCCCCACATGGGCCCCTCACTTACCTCTTCATACCATGTCATCACCTACCTCCAGAAAAAAATGTCCATCGCTCTCTCTCCCGTGTTCTTGCTCTCAAACCCGCTGATTTCGATCTCTTTGCTCAAAGCTCCGTTTCCGAAACTGTTTCACGGGATTGTTGCTTGGTATGTGACTCCACCGTTTGTCCAATTAGTTTTTGTTTTAGTGGTTTATATTTTGAATAATTAGCTACTCTTGGTGCTGTTGTAGATGAGCTTGCATGTTGAATTCTTAGTGTTCTAAGTAGTTTGAATGCTTGCTATGGCCTCTATGTATTCCTATGAGTAGTTGGTATCATTTTTGTGAAGTTTTGTTGAGAAAATTTTGTGGCCTAATAAATTTCAGAATTTTGTTCATAGGAAAACCACGAATATATTTAGGAAGTTTGGCTCTAAGAAGAACTCCAAGGGTGTTATTGGGGATTCATATGATAGTGATCTTCATCCTCGGAGGTTGGCGGAAGTACGGCCGTGTGAATGGCCGCACACCCCGTTCCTGGAAGAGGTTGGAATCCTTCAAGAGTTCGCACAATATGTTGCTAATGCCGGCCTCACCGACTTCATCGCAGATGAGTGTGAACAACACCAAATCCTCACAAACATCTGTGTTCAAAGCTTTACTTTCCTGCCTAGGAATAATCCTCCTGAAGTGAGCTTTGATTTATATGCTGAAAACCATGATTCCTTCTTATGGGAGCTTAGCCGAGCCTAGGCCGACGGAGTTTGAGACTTTTTATCGCTCTTTGACGGTGGGAGATGAGAGAGGGCTGTCTGCTATCACTGCCGCTGGCTTGCATTTTCCCGCAGTTCATTATTTTGCTCTTTTCATTGCAAAATGCTTGATTGCTAGGGAGAAGGTGGGTGCGCTCAGCTCACCAGACCTTGCTGTTTTGCGTCGTGCATTAGAGGGCGACAACACTTATAGCTTGGGAGCTATTGTGGCTTGTCGCCTCCACCTTAATAAATCCAAGGGTAAAATTCATAGTGGGATTTATGCTACTCGTTTGGTGGCTCACTTCAAGGTTGAGATACGCCCTCATGATTACCCTTCGACCAAGGTTTACCTAGACCGTGTTGCCATGGATCACCACCACTTTACTGATGATAAATCTCCTGACATTCCTATTCCTTATAACCTAGTTTTTAGCATTAAAACTCGTGATATTATTCCACTGCCTGCTCCTGCTTTGTTTGATTCTGTTGCCAGGGGTGGATATAGGATTATGCCTGCGGACATCATCGCCTACCAGAACGCTCAGGCTGCAGAGGCCAAGGAGGAACCTCCACAGTGGGATCAGTGGATGCCCGTTGCTCAGTACCCCTACTACCATCCAGGCTACTGATTGACTACCAAGTTAGGCCAAAAGCCTAAGCTTGGGGGAGTACGTGTTCCTAACCGACATTACATTCATGTCCACTTATTCATCTTGTCGGTGTTCACACTTTTTCATTATATCATCCATGTTTAGATTTATTTTCTTGCTTTCTTCTTGTGTGTTTGAAAAACTTTAGAAAAACCCAAAAAATTAGTTGTAGCTAGTTTACTTTCTATGCATGCTTAGCTGTAGTATTAAAAAGAAAACCCAAAAAGATTTCCTTGTTCTTCTTTTGCTTGTTGGGAGCTTTCCCGTGTAAATAGTTTTTCTCGTTTTTGCTTTTCCCTTTTATTTGCTTGTTCGAGAAAACCAAAAACTCCAAAAATATTTCAGTGTGTTTCTCTGAATTTCTTTTCCTTTTATTCAAGTTGTACCAAGGAGAAGACCATGATGAAAATGTTGAGTGGCTCTCATATGAATAACCGTTGAACTAATAAAGAGCCCATTTTACCTTATCTTCTCCTGTTGAATAAAATGTTTTACTGATTCCAGCTTAGTCCATGGCACTCTTGCACTATTATTATTTTCACATCATTCGGTCGTGCAAGTGAAAGGCAATAATGACGATATTCGATGAACTGGCCGTGGCAGAGAGAAACTGGTATGAACTCGACTTGTTCTGTTTGTGTAAATATGTTTAACCTAGTATCCATGATTCAGCCCATTATGATTAAACATGTTTGCAATGACAATTAGAGATTATAGTTTCTCATGCCATGCATAAATAGCTGGGAGTGAATAATGATTTATCTTGGATATCAACATTGCATTAAAATGATTGTCCTGTAGTATGATGATATGGTATCCTCCTCTGAATGTTCGAGTGGCTTGACTTGGCACATGTTCATGCATGTAGTTGAATCAAAACCAACATAGCCTCTATGATATTTATGTTCATGGTGATCATATCCTACTCATGCTAGTGTCCAATGTTACTTATGCATAATGCATGATCATGATAGTTGTTGCTCTCTAGTTGGCCGCTTCTCAATCTAATTGCTAGCCTTCTCATGTACTAAGTGGGAATTCTGCTTGTACATCAAAAACCTTGAACCCAAAGTTGTTCCAAATGAGTCCACCATATCTACCTATATGCGGTATTACCCTGCCGTCCTAAGTAAATTTGCATGTGCCACCTCTAAAAACTGCTAAAAAATTCCTTTTTTGTGTGCCTGGATCGTTCATGGAACGACAGGAGGTGGTCGGTATCTTCCATGCTAAGCGGGTTATTCTCAGGTCGAGTGTTTATTCACTCGCCATCGCACGAGAAAAAGGGCCGTAATAGGGATTCTCGGTCCCAAACTACAAACACAAAAAGAGTTAATCTCTCAAATAATCAAACAAAAACTCCCAATGGAGTCAAAACCTTTACTTTTTATTGCTTGGGAACCGCCACTAGCTTGTTTAGCATGGGAGATATTGATAACTGATGGTCGTGAAGTAAATGAGAAGGGTGAATGTCTCAAAATACCATTTATCTCTGTTTTAAAAACTTGAGCTCTGGCACCTCTGTAAATCACTGCTTCCCTCTGCGAAGGGACTATCTATTTACTTTTATGATGTGTCATCACCTTCTAAAACAAGCGCTAGAACCTGAGAGCACAACTATCATGACTTATGCATTGTGTGTACCTAATGTTGGGTGCATCACGACTGGATCTTTTCTACCATGAATTACAATGTTTAGTCGCTGCTTGGACTTTGGAGGCGCTCTGCATTTATGTTTTGCAGTCTCAGAAAGGGCTAGCGAGATACCACTACTGTCATATTATATCATGGTTGTTTTGACAATGTGTTGCCGTTTGAGATACCTTATTATTGCTCGCTAGCTGATTATGTAATTGATATGAGTTAATATAATATTTAAGAGTTATTGTCGGCATTGTTAGTTATGATGTTGGCTGAAAACATGGGTGATGTTTAAGCTTATTTATGCAAACAAGAGCAAAAGAGTTCGTAAAAGTTTTTCTTTTTCACTTTCAGTTTATCAACTGAATTGCTTGAGTACAAGCAAAGGTTTAAGCTTGGGGGAGTTGATACGTCTCCAACGTATCTACTTTTCCTAATGCTTTTCCTCTTGTTTAGGACTCTAATTTGCATGATTTGAATGAAACTAACCCCGGACTGACGCTGTTTTCAGCAGAAATACCATGGTGTTGTTTTTGTGCAGAAATAAAAGTTCTCGGAATGGAATGAAACTTTGCGAGGAATTTTTATAAAATATATAAGAATTTCTGGAGCCAAGACCTACCGAAGGGGTGCACCTGGGTGGGCACAACCCACCAGGGCGCGCCCCCCTCACCAGGCGCCTAGGTGGGTTGTCCCTACCTGGTGGCCCCGCAGACCCTGAAACCAACGCTATAAAATCCTATTTTTCCAGAAAAAATCAGGGAGAAAGAATTATCACGATCCATGAGACGGAGCCGCCGCCACCTCCTGTTCTTTATCGGGAGGCCAGATCTGGAGTCCGTTTGGGGCTCCGGAGAGGGGGTCTTCATTCTTCATCATCACCAACCCTTCTCCATCACCAATTCCATGATGATCCCCACCAGGAGTGAGTAATTCCTTCGTAGGCTCGCTAGTCAGTGAGGAGTAGGATGAGATTCATCATGTAATCGAGTTAGTTTTGTTAGGGCTTGATCCCTAGTATCCACTATGTTCTAATATTGATGTTGCTATGACTTTGCCATGCTTAATGCTTGTCACTTTGGGCCCGGGTGCATAATTTCAGATCTGAACCATTTATGTTATCACCATTATATCCATGTTCTGGATCCGATCTTGCAAGTTATGGTCACCTACTACGTGTTATGATCCGGCAACCCCAGAGTGACAATAACCGGGACCACTCCCGGTGATGAGAGTAGTTTGAGGAGTTCATGTATTCACTATGTGTTAATGCTTTGTTCCGATTCTCTATTAAAAGGAGGCCTTAATATCCCTTAGTTTCCAATATGGACCCCGCTGCCACGGGAGGGTAGGACAAAAGATGTCATGCAAGTTCTTTCCATAAGAACGTATGACTATTTACGAAATACATGCCCACATTATATTGATGAATTGGAGCTAGTGCCATATTGCCCTAGGTTATAACTGTCTCATGATGAATATCATCCAACAAGTCACTGATCCAATGCCTATGAATTTATCCTATATTGTTCTTGCTAAGTTACTACTGCTATCATCACTGTTACACTTGCTACAAAATTGCTGCTATCACTGTTACTATTACCATTGCTACTGCTACTACTATCAAAACTATCATATTACTGTGCTACTGATCACTTTGCTACAGGTAATTAATCTCCAGGTGTGGTTGAATTGACAACTCAGCTGCTAATACCTTCAAATATTCTTTGGCTCCCCTTGTGTCGAATCTATAAATTTGGGTTGAATACTCTACCCTCAAAAATTGTTGTGATCCCCTATACTTGTGGGTTATCAATGTTCTTCACGGGGTGGCTTCCTCCAACATGTTTTCCTACTGGAAAAGCACTACACAATGTATCCTTGTCAAATATAACATCTTTCAATCCAAGGATATGATCACCTTAAATAAGCTTATCAAGATTTCGCATACCCACATGACCTCACCTTCTATGCCACAACCAACCTTTAAAAGATTTAGCAATTAAGCAAGTTCTAGGTTGAGCCTTTTTAGTGAAATCAACAATGTATAGATCTCCTCTATGTATACCGGTAAAGACCATTTTATGATTATCTCTTCCAAACACTTGGCAATCTACTTCAGTAAATAGGACATTGAAACCAAAGTCAGCTAGTCTAGATACAGAAAGTAGATTATAGCCAAGAGATTCAACAATCATAACATTTTGGATGGAGATATCATGTGAGATGGACACCTTACCAAGGCCAACCACCTTACCCTTTGAGTTATCACCAAAAGTGACATACTTTCGAGGGCCATCGTTTTCAGCAAGCTCACGAAACATATCCTTGTCTCCGGGGATGTGATCGGTACATCCACTATCAAGAACCCATTCCTTTCCTCCAGCCATGTATCCATGAAGGTTAGCCATGTATCCACGAAGGTTAGCCATAAGGGTAACAGTTGCGCGAGTCCACGGAGGGCTCCACCCATGAAGGGTCCACGAAGAAGCAACCTTGTCTATCCCACTGTCGGTGTCAAAACCGGCGGATCTCGGGTAGTGGGTCCCGAACTGTGTGTCTAGGCCAGATGGTAACAGGAGGCAGGGAACACGATGTTTTACCCAGGTTCGGGCCCTCTTGATGGAGGTAAAACCCTATGTCCTGCTTGATTAATATTGATGATATGGGTAGTACAAGAGTAGATCTACCACGAGATCAAGGAGGGTAAACCCTAGAAGCTAGCCTATGGTTTGATTGTTGTATATGGAGTTGATTGCCTACGGACTACAACCCTCCGGTTTATATAGACACCGGATAGGGTTAGGATTACATAGAGTCGGTTACAATGGTAGGAGATCTTGAATATCCGCATCGCCAAGCTTGCCTTCCACGCCAAGGAAAGTCCCATCCGGACACGGGACGAAGTCTTCAATCTTGTATCTTCATAGTCCAGGAGTCCGGCTGAAGGTATAGTCCGGCTGAAGGTATAGTCCGGCTACCCGAACACCCCCTAATCCAGGACTCCCTCTATAGCCCCTGAACCAGGCTTCAATGACGACGAGTCTGGCGCGCAAATTGTCTACGGCATTGCAAGGCGGGTTCCTCCTCCAAGTCCTTCATAGAAGATTGTAAACACCAAGAGTAATGTGCGGCTCTGCAAAATAGGCTTCCACATATCTCCATAGAGATAATAATATTAACAAATCAAAACTGCTGACGTATTCCGCAGTGTGTCATCACACTACGGCCAAGTCCTTTACTCGAATCGTTTTTACTTTTCCACCTCAGCATGTTTTGCGAGGCGGTTTCCTTGGCACGTCTTGTCAAAGCAGAGATCGTGTACCCCCTTTACGGGATTCTCATCAATACGGACGTGGGTAACCCAACCGCGCCATTTATCACGGCGCCTAGGAGGCAAGCGAGTTTTACTAGGCTGGTGGGGACGCACAACCGCATCCGCCCATATAAGGGGATAAGGATCCACCTTTTTACCTACGCCTTCTTCCTCCTTTGCCTATCCATTTCCTGCACACTCGAGCTCCAGCGCCCAAGCCCGCACTTCCCACCTCAACCTTCTCCATTAATGTCTGGAGCGGGAGGCAAGTGGATGGTCTCCTCCGCTACGGAGGGCCAAGTCAAGAAGCTAAGGAAGGCCGGATACTTGTCCAAGGACATCGCGCACCGGCTTCCCGAGAAGGGGCAGCTTCTCCCCACCCCAAGGCCCCATGAGAGGGTAGTATTTCTCCCCCACTTCCTCTGCGGACTGGGTTTTCCACTCCACCCATTTGTCCGGGGGCTCATGTTCTATTACAGCCTGTATTTCCAGATCTGGCCCCGAACTTCATCCTCAACATCTCGGCGTTTATCGTTGTGTGCGAGGCTTTCCTCCGCGTCCGCCCTCATTTCGGCCTCTGGCTCAAGACCTTCAACGTCAAGCCCAAGGTGGTGCGCGGCAGCCAGGCGGAGTGCGGAGGCACCATGGCGGGCAAGATGGCCAGCGTCCTATGGTTCGAGGGTTCTTTTGTGGAGACCCTAAAGGGGTGGCAATCCGGGTGGTTTTACATCACCGAGCCACACGATCCAAAATGGACCGCAAACCCCGAGTTCCAATCCGGACCCCCACGCGGCTTATGTCCTGGAAAGAGACGGGCCTGTCGTGGGGTGACGAAAAAGAGGTGACCGGATTGCAAACATGCATCCAGTCCCTGGTGAACAAGCCAATCCGGCTTGTTAATTTAATCTAGGTTATGCTCGTCCGCCGGATCCTCCCGTGCCAACAACGGGATTTTAATCTGTGGGAGTTCGACCTGGCGCAGCACCAAACCCTTAGCAGGCTCTTCGACACGATGTACGAAGATGCCTGGAAGGTGCTATTCAAGGGCGCCGAGGCTCCCGCATCCGCTTCCGAGGACCGCAGATACAGCTCGCAGCGTCATGCTAGCGAGGTAAGCTATCTTCACCTTTTACAGGATGTTAAGCTTTCTTCATAGTTTGACTCTATGCGGATCTAAACTCCCTTACCTTTGACAGGCTTGGCGAGCGATATCCGGACCGATTAACTGTCCGGCTCCGCTGCCCGAAGACCCAGCCCCAGCTCTACTAGTGAAGCTGCTGGTTCCGGCGCCTTATGTGGTTCCAGAGAAGAAGGCCAAGAAGAAGAAGACCACGGGGACTCGAAGGAGTGCCCATAACATGGTGGTGTCGGACTCGTCATCCGACGAGTCCGAGATGCCCTCTTCCCATGAAAACGAGGAGGAAGAAGAAAACTCTCCCCCCCAGCGGAGGGAGGAGAGAAGAGGAAGGACGCCCCAACGGGGGAGGCCGAGGGGTCTAGGAAAAGGAAGGCCCCTCCGTCGGACTACTCCCCCGACACCAAAGAGGGCGAAGAGGAGTGGCCAAACAGGGCCAAGCGTCCGGCGAAATCGTAAGTTTGGACATCAGAGTAACTCATGATGTTCCTTTGTTGCATAGTTGTCCCTAATGTCGAACGTAATTATGCAGCCCGCCCCAGGCCGAATTCAACGAATCGTCGGGCGGCTCCCTGGGCTCATCGGACGTGAACTCAGTTCCGCCCGCTGTCTCCCCCCGCACTGCAGACGACGCCGAAGTGGCATCGCGACAACCTCTGGGGCAGGAGGAGGTGGTCCCGGAGGAGCCGCAAGGAAACCTCCCGGACTCCAGGAGTGAAGGGGATAAGGCCCCCCAGGGCTCCAAGTCTGGCTTCGTGCTGGACACCGCGCCGGAATCTTCTACAGTTCCGGACCGCGGTAGGCGAACTCCTTCCAAGAGGAGCAAGCCTTCTGAGCCGGCAGCCTCCGTCCAACCAGAGGTGCCGGACAATCTGCTGGAGGTGCTTGACGGTGCCTCCATCAACGAGGGGCACCATACTATTATGAGTACGGTGATCCAGAAGGTTCAGTCCGCCAAGAGCGGACTGACTGAAGCTTGCGCTAGCCTTCTAACAGGCTTCGAGGTAAGTAAAAATATGTAAAAATATTACCGCATAGACAGTAGCCCCTGATGCTCTGTTTGGCGTTCGGAAAGAAAAGCCGAATAGAGGATCTATTAAATTTGCGCAGGAGTCTAACAAAAAAAGAGTCAATATGCATATGCAGGCTTTGCTGCTATCCACCGCCGCACTGACTGCGGAGGTGGTTGTCCTGAAGCAGGACTTCAAGCAGACCGAGCAAGAGCTCGGCCTTGCCAAGCAGCGGCTCGAGGAGAAAGAAGGTAAGAAATACCTTACAGAAAAGGTGCCTATAGAAAGGCGTGATTGCAAAAACGATAATAGGATTGTACTGCTTATTGTAGGGGCCACGACTGAAGTGGCGACCCTTAAGCAGGCGCTATCTGAGGCCGAAAAGAAAACGGCCGCAGAGCGCACCGAGCGAGACAGACTTGGGGCTCAGGTCGGCGAGGTGCAGCAAGAGCTTCAGGCTCTCATGAAAAAACATGAGAGTTTGGAGCTTGAGTCAAAGGCGCAAGCATCCGACCTCGCGACGGCCCTTGAGACTGCCAAGTCTGCCAAGGCCGTAGCCCAAAAGGCCCTCCAAGAGTTGGAGGAGATGAGGAAGATAGCAGCGGGTAAGGCATTCTTCATGCAAAGCAGAAATATAAAAGTAAACTACTTGTTACTTACCCGAATCCGGAGCTCTCCAGGGGCATTCGCAGATCTTCCTTGCAGCGTATTCGATGCCGCCGCATTCTACCGAGCTGAAGAGGGCAGCTCGATGGAGAAGGTGTTCTGGTCTCAGTATTCTGAGGCCGGACACCCTGTGCCTTTGAGCGACCAGCTGAAACAGCTGGTCAAGCTCCACAAGGCGGCCGAACATGCCATGAAGAGCTTCATAGTTCGGGCTGGTGTGGCGGCTGGTGGAGGCCTGTCCGAGGCTCGAGGTCATCAAGCGCTCCGTCTGCATCGAAGGTGCCCGTCGGGCCCTTGCCCGTGCAAAGGTACACTGGGGTAAGCTAGACGGTGAGAAGCTTGTGAAGGACGGGCCGCCGCCAGGGAAGGAGCATCGCAAGCCCGAGAACTACTACAAGGATGTTCTTGCAGGTGCCCACCTTGTGGCGGATGAATGTACCAAGGATGTGATTTTTGAATGAACTCGCTCGTGTTTATCCTGTGCGCTGAAAACTTGTTCATATGCGCTAAGCAATGCTTATTGAATTTAAAATATTACTTTCTGTGCGGCCGTTTATCAAAAAATTGAGAGATGGCCAGTCGTCGGCTTCTGCCCCCATGCCACTAGTGCTGTGGTGTTCGGGATAAACCTGAGCGCTCTTTTTCCCATAGTTGGGTCCTTCGAGGGAGGCGCTCAGCACAACGAACCAGGCAATCGGACTATAATGCTTGAACACTCTCACTTAGCCATAGAACTCTATAATTTTAAATTTCGGCGAAGCCCCTAGTTCGGAATACCGAGTTCGGGGCGCTATCCACGCCTTGGCCGGACAAAGCCAGCTCCTCGCTCGAAGCGGCATAAGTCTTTAGGGACTCGAAAAACCTCTCGAACAGCAACCGGTCTCTCGCCTCATCATGACAGTCAGTTTTAGCTTTCTCCACTGAGGTGCCTTAACCCAGCTGAACCGGGGCACAATCGCAGTGGTTCTCCTAGTGCTACCTTAGCCGATAGAGCGGAATGTAAGGCACCAAAACATAGGAGCCGGCCAAACCCAACTATTGACCCAAATCATGATTCGGAGCCGATGCATATAGTGCTATAAGTTCGGGGTGCCGCACTTGTGAAAGTGTATGGACTTCTCACACCATTATGAGGGGTACTGAAGCCCCTGGCGTGTTTGCCGTACCATGGTGTACGGGTGCAATCATGTCATTTAATAAACATATATGTGAAAAGAGGATAATGCAAAAAATAGACAAAAAGCTAAGCATTGTTTATAGAGAGGCTATTTATCAAAGCCGAACGATACAAATAGTGCGGTAAGAAAAAGATATTGGACTATTCAGTATGTCCTGACTAGGTGCAGGCCGCGGAATTGTATTTAAAACAGGTATACCGCTCGTAACAGAGACCACCTGGGAGTTCCATAATGCGGCATGGCTTGTCTGCCTCCCTGGATCTTGCATCGTTTGTGCGGCAGTCGAAGTGCCGAACAGGTCGTCCGAAGTATGGAGTCCTGAAAGTAAGAAAAAATTAAAAAGAATCCGGCAGCCCCTAGTACGTTTTAAGCCATATTTTGGGCGTGCCGTTATTGTGCCCATTCCCCTGTGCCCATGGTATTTCAAGGGCGTAGTTTGTGTACGCGAGGTACTGGTTTCGCTATGTCGCGAAAGCTGGGGTTGGGGCCGCATTGCTACGCTTGCTCAGAGTGTGCCAGGCGGTCCTGCTGTGGGTTACTCCGGGCGCGCTTGGCAGTGTCTGGCTTTTTAATGGCCGGACTGCAGAATTGCCTGAGAAGGCTACTTTGTACCTCTGCTGCGAGAGCCGCCGTATGCTCCTCCGTACGGAGGGAGCGTTCGGTGTTTCGGTTGACCGTAATTACTCCTCGAGGGCCTGGCATCTTGAGCTTGAGATATGCGTAGTGCGGCACCGCATTGAACTTTGCGAATGCGGTTCGTAGGAGCAGGGCGTGATAGCCACTTCGAAACGGGACTATATCGAAGATTAACTCTTCGCTTCGGAAATTGTCCGGGGATCCGAAGACCACGTCAAGTGTTACTGAGCCTGTACAGTTGGCTTCTACACCTGGTATAACGCCTTTAAAGGTCGTTCTTGTGGGCTTAATCCTTGAGGGATCTATGCCCATTTTCCGCATTGTATCCTGATAAAGCAGGTTCAGGCTACTGCCGCCGTCCATGAGGACTCTTGTGAGATGAAATCCGTCGATGATTGGGTCGAGAACCAATGCAGCGAAGCTGCCATGACGGATGCTAGTGGGATGGTCCCTTCGATCAAAAGTGATCGGGCAGGAGGACCATGGGTTGAACTTTGGGGCGACTGGCTCCATCGCGTATACGTCCCGTAGCACACGCTTCCGCTCCCGCTTGGGAATGTGGGTTGCGTATATCATGTTCACCGTCCGCACTTGTGGGGGAAAGCCCTTCTGTCCATTGTTGTTCGGAGGCTTGGGCTCCTCGTCGTCGCTGTGCAGCCCCTTGTCTCTGTTTTCGGCCCTTAACTTGCCTGCCCGCTTGAACACCCAACAATCCCTGTTAGTGTGATTGGCTGGCCTTTCGGGGGTGCCATGTATCTGGCACAAGCGATCGAGTATTCGGTCCAAACTGGACGGGCCCTGAGTATTCTTTTTGAATGGCTTTTTCCGCTGACCAGATTTATAGCCTTTGAATCCGGCATTGACTGCCGTGTCTTCATTGCTGTCACTGTTAACGCGGTGTTTTTGCTTATTCCGACGTATCCTGCCACTTTTGTCCTTGGTGTCCGAATTACCAGGGTTCTTTGGTAAGTTGTTACTGCGAGCTAGCCAGCTGTCTTCTCCCGCGCAAAAGCGGGTCATGAGTGTCGTGAGGGCTGCCATGGATTTCGGCTTTTCCTGTCCTAGGTGCCGGGCAAGCCACTCGTCGCGGATGTTATGCTTGAAGGCTGCTAGGGCCTCTGCGTCCGGACAGTCGACTATCTAGTTTTTCTTTGTTAGGAACCGTGTCCAGAATTGTCTGGCTGATTCCTCTGGCTACTGAATTATGTGGCTTAATTCGTCGGCATCCGGCGGTCGCACGTAAGTGCCCTGGAAGTTGTCGTTGAATGCGGCTTCCAGGTCCTCCCAAGAACCGATTGAGTCTACTGGCAAGCTGTTAAGCCAATGCCGGGCCGGTCCTTTAAGTTTGAGCGGGAGGTATTTGATGGCGTGTAGATCATCGCCGCGTGCCATGTGGATGTGAAGGAGATAATCCTCGATCCATACCGCCGGATCTGTTGTGCCATCGTATGATTCGATGTTTACGGGTTTGAAACCCTCTGGGATTTTATGATCCATTTCTTCATTCGTGAAGCATAGCGGGTGTGCGGCGCCTCTGTACTGGGCTATATCACGACGCAGCTCGGAAGAGCTATGTCTATTGTGTTCAGCCCGGCCGGATTTGTTGTATCCGGCGTGAAGATCATTGTCACATGCAGTAGGGCGCCTGCGCGATCCGTAGATCGATCTTGTTTGTCTAGCCTTATCCTCCAGTATGTCTCGCAGGTCGGGCGCATTTTCCCGTGCCTTAGTTGAGCGGCGTCGGGGCATGGCTTGGGTGGAGGGCCGAGAGGCCTCTCTGTCGCGGCCGCGAGGTGGCCGGTCTGCCATGTCATGCGCTGGTGATGTAGGTGCTTCCTCCTCTGATCAGGGTAGGGGCCTGTGCTTCGGGTAACTCTTGGAGGGGCGTTCGAGTTCATACTCTTCGGCTGCAAGGACTTCAGTCCATCTGTCAGCTAGCAAATCTTGGGCAGCTCTAAGCTGTTGCTGCTTTTTCTTGAGGCTGCTTGCCGTGGCTAAAAGCCTGCGTTTAAAACGCTCTTGTTCGGCGGGGTCTGATGGTATGAAGAATTCGTCGTCATCGAGGCTTGCCTCGTCTTCGGAGGGAGGCGTGTAGTTATCATCCTCGACCTCTCGGTCTGCCGCTCTCTCATGAGGGCTGGCTTCTCCATCTTCCTGTGCCGAATCTTGCTGAGGTGGGTGTTCTTCGGCGCTATCCGGGGTAGTATTATCTCTCGTGCCGGAATCACCATTTTTGTTTTGGCGGGATTTAGAGCGGCGCCGCTGACGCCGGCGCTTTGGCTGTTTCTTGGGGGCGTCATCCCCCACTGTTCCATCGCCATCTCCATCTTTTGGAGTATCCACCATATATATGTCATATGACGAGGTGGCCTTCCAGCGCCCTACAGGTGCTGGTTCCTATTCGTCTCCTACATCGTCGTCCATGCCGTCGATGTCTTTGGAGCTGAAGTCAAGCATGTCGGGTAGATCGTCCACAGTGGCTACAAAGTGGGTGGTGGGTGGGCTTTGAATTTCCTCATCGCCCGTATCCCACCCTTGCTGACCGTAGTCAGGCCAGGGCTCTCCTGATAAAGAGAGAGACTTAAGAGAATTCAAGATGTTGCCAAAAGGCGAACGCTGAAAGATGCCTGCGGCGGTGTACTCCATTATCAGCGCCCAATCAGATTCGATTGGCAGGGGCGCGGGGGGTTCGGAGTTCGGGGAGGAGTCCGGATCCTTGGAGTCACGGGTCGTGCAGAGTGCGGGGCTAGCGTTCGGCTCGATCGCTTTTGGGATCGCAGCCCCCGAGGTGATGTCCAACCGCTCATCCTCGATTGGCGCAATAGGCTCCGAGTTAGGGGTCGGAACCGATGCATGTGTGGCCTCCAGGACACTGTCCAGGGGCAGAGCTAGATCATGCCTCTCGAGATAGTGTGGCGCGCTTGGCCGTGGCTCGAGTCCGTCGAAGATCAAGTCTCCGCGGATGTCAGCCGTGTAGTTTAAGCTTCCAAACCTGATTTGATGGCCAGGGGCGTAGCTTTCGATCTGCTCCAGGTGGCCGAGCGAATTGCCCCGCAGAGTGAAGCTGCCGAAGACGAAGATCTGTCCGGGGAGAAAAGTCTCACCCTGGACCATTGTTGTTGATGATCAAAGGAGCCATCGGGCCTAAAGGGGACGACACAGAGGAACTCTCAATGAAAGCACCAATGTCGGTGTCAAAACCAGCGGATCTCGGATAGTGGGTCCTGAACTGTGCATCTAGGCCGGATGGTAACAGGAGGCAGGGAACACGATGTTTTACCCAGGTTCGGGCCCTCTTGATGGAGGTAAAACCCTACATCCTGCTTGATTAATATTGATGATATGGGTAGTACAAGAGTAGATCTACCACGAGATCAAGGAGGCTAAACCCTAGAAGCTAGCCTATGGTTTGATTGTTGTATATGGAGTTGATTGCCTACGGACTACAACCCTCCAGTTTATATAGACAGCGGATAGGGTTAAGGTTACATAGAGTCGGTTACAATGGTAGGAGATCTTGAATATCCGCATCGCCAAGCTTGCCTTCCACGCCAAGGAAAGTCCCATCCGGACACGGGACGAAGTCTTCAATCTTGTATCTTCATAGTCCAGGAGTCCGGCTGAAGGTATAGTCCAGCTACCCGAACACCCCCTAATCCAGGACTCCCTCACCCACCATGGCCATCCCCACAAAGGACTTGCCTCACCTGGGTAGATCTTCACGAAGTAGGCGATCTCCTGGCCCTTACAAACTCCTTGGTTCAACTCCACAATCTTGACGGAGGCTCCCAGGTGACACCTAATCAATCTAGGAGACACCACTCTCCAAAAGGTAATAGATGGTGTGTTGATGATGAACTCCTTTATCTTGTGCTTCAAATGATAGTCTCCCCAACACCCAACTCTCTCTCACACAGATTTGGATATGGTGGAAAGATGATTTGAGTGGAAAGCAACTTGGGGAAGGCTAGAGATCAAGATTCTTGTGGTTGGATTGGAATGTCTTGGTCTCAACACATGACTAGGTGGTTCTCTCTCAAAAAATGAGTAGTGGAAGTGTAGGCACGTTCTGATGGCTCTCTCTTAAATGGAGAGGAGGGTGGAGGGCTATATATAGCCTCCACACAAAATCTAACCGTTACACACAATTTACCAAACTCGATGGGACGAATAGTGAAACTCGATCAGACCGATATTGTTCAAAATGTGAACGTTAGAGTTTTCGGTGGGACCGACATGATCAACTCGGTGGGACCGATTGCGTTAGGGTTAGGGCATAACTTGATCTCAGTTTGACCAATTGCTTCAACTCAGTGAGACCAATTTCAGTAATAAGCAAACAGAGAGTTGGTCAAGCAAACTCGGTGGGACCGGCTGCATATCTCGGTAAGACCGAAATAATTGCAATAGGCAACAGAGAGTTTGCAAGCCCATCTCAGTGAGGCCGAGATCCCATCAGTGCGACCGAAATGATTAGGGTTTCTGGCAGTGGCTATGTCAAGTGAACTCAGTGGCGCCGGATAGATCAAATCGGTGGGGCCGAGTTTGACTTTAGCTTTAGGACATATGTGGAAACGAGAAAGTGGTTGAGGGCTTTTGGAGGATATCACTAAGCATTTTGAGCAAGCAAGTCATTAAGCAACACCTCATCCCCTTTTAATAGTATTGGCTTTCCTATGGGCTCAATGTGATCTTGGATCACTACAATACAAATGAAGAGCCTTGAGCTTTTGCCAATCTTCTGTCCTTAGCTTCTTGAAGGGGTTCCACATCCTCTTGTCCATGCCACGCCTTTGTTGAACTTTCTAAAATATACTAGATAAAATATTAGTCCAAACAAGAGATATGTTGACATTAATTACCAAAATCACCCAGGGAGCACTTGTGCTTTCATAGCTCCAGACCGATAAACCTCCTCGATAACATAGGGTCCTTCCCATTTTGAGAGGAGTTTTCCTGCAAAGATTCTGAAATGAGAGTTGTACAAAAGAACATATTCTCCAACTTTAAACTCACGCTTTTGGATTCTTTTATCATGCCATCTTTTAACTTTTTCTTTAAATAACTTGGCATTTTCATAAGTTTGGGTTATCCATTCATCTAATGAGCTAATATCAAATAACCTCTTTTCACCGGCAAGTTTGAAATCATAGTTGAGTTCTTTGATTGCCCAATATTCTTTATGTTCTAACTCAAGAGGCAAATGACAAGCTTTTCCATAAACCATTGTATAAGGAGACATACCCATAGCATTTTTATAAGCTGTTCTATAAGCCCAAAGTGCATCATCTAATTTCTTAGACCAATTCTTCCGGGACCTATTGACAGTCTTTTGCAAAATTAATTTTATTTCTATTGCTAAGTTCAACTTGACCACTAGACTGAGGATGATAAGGTGATGCAATTTTATGGTTAACATCATACTTGGCAAGCATTTTATGGAAAGCACCATGAATAAGGTGTGAACCACCATCAGTCATTAAATATCTAGGGACTGCAAACCTTGGGAAAATAACTTCCTTAAGCATTTTAATAGAGGTGTTGTGATGAACAATACTTGTTGGCATAGCTTCTACCCATTTAGTAACATAATCAACAACAACCAAAATATGTGTATACCCATTAGAGGAAGGGAAAGGTCCCATGTAATCAAATCCCCAAACATCAAATGGTTCAACAATAAGTGAATAATTCATAGGCATTTCTTAACGCATACCGATATTACCTATTCTTTGGCATTCATCACAAGATAATACGAACTTACGGGCATCCTTGAAGAGAGTAGGCCAATAAAATCCGGATTGCAATACCTTGTGAGTAGTTCTATCTCCAACATGATACCCTCCATAAGCTTCGGAGTGACATTTCCGTAGGATTTGTCCCTGTTCATGCTCAGGTACACAACTTCTAATAATACCATCTACTCCTTCTTTATAAAGATGTGGGTCATCCCAAAAGTAGTGTCTTAAATCATAGAAGAATTTTTTTATTTTGTTGGTATGTGAAACTAGGTGGTAAATATTTAGCAACAATGTAATTAGCATAGTTAGCATACCAAGGAGTATTACGAGCAACATTTATTGCAGCTAATTGCTCATCCGGAAAACTATCATCAATAGGTAGTGGGTCATCAAGCACATTTTCAAGCCTAGACAAGTTATCAGCTACGTGGTTCTCAACTCCTTTTCTATCAGTGATATGTAAATCAAATTCTTGTAGCAAGAGAACCCATCGAATAAGTCTAGGTTTAGCATCTTTCTTTTCCATAAGATATTTTATAGCAGCATGGTCGGTGTGAAAAATTACTTTTGAATCAACAATGTAGGATCTAAATTTATCACAAGCAAACACCACTACTAGAAATTCTTTTTCAGTAGTAGCATAGTTTCATTGAGCACTATATAGAGTTTTACTAGCATAATGAATAACATTGAGTTTCTTATCAACTCTTTGTCCTAGAACAACACCAACAACATAATCACTAGCATCACACATAATTTCAAAAGGCAAGTTTCAATCAAGTGGTTGAACAATAGGTGCAGAATTATGGCTTTCTTGAGTGTTTCGAAGGCTTCTAAACAATCATCATCAAAAACAAAAGGGACATCCTTTTGCAAAAGGTTTGTAAGAGGCCTAGAAATTTTAGGAAAGTCTTTGATAAATCTCCTATAGAAACCAACATGACCTAGGAAACTATGAATACCTTTGATATCTTTGGGACATGGCATTTTCTCAATTGCATCAACCTTAGCTTTGTCCACTTCAATACCTCTTTCAGAAATTTTATGACCCAAGACAATTACTTCATTAACCATAAAGTGGCACTTCTCCCAATGCAAGACAAGATTTGTTTGTTCACATCTCTGCAAAACTCAATCAAGATTTCTTAAACAATCATCAAAAGACTTCCCATAAACAGAGATGTCATCCATGAAAACCTCAACAATCTTTTCACAAAAGTCAGAGAATATAGTAGTCATACATCTTTGAAAGGTAGCAGGTGCATTGCATAAACCAAAAGGCATACGTCTATAAGCATAAGTTCCAAAGGGACAAGTGAAAGTGGTCTTTTCTTGATCATGTTGAGAAACAGGTATTTGTGAAAAAACAGAGTATCCATCAAGAAAGCAAAAATGTGTGTGCTTAGATAATCTTTCTAGCATTTGATCAATAAAAGGAAGCTATTTCATCCTTACTAGGCAATTCTTTTTCATGATGCTTTATAGTAAACTTGTAAAATTGAGCTCATGAGACTCATCACCAAAACTAACACCGACAGTTTGTTTCTCACAATCTATCTTAGCATTAACGGTGTTCAAGAAAGCTCTACCAAAGATAATGGAACAAAAGTCATCTTGTGGCGAACCAAGAACAAGAAAATCAGTAGGGTATTTTATTTTCCCACACAAGACTTCAACATCTCTAACAATCCCAAGTGGTGTGATGGTGTCTCTATTAGCAAGTTTAATAGTGGCATCTATTTCTTCTATTTCAGCGGGTGCTATGTCATTCATAATTTCTTGATATAAAGTAAAGGGAGTAGCACTCACGCTAGCACCTATGTCACATAAACCATGATAATAGTGATCTCCTATTTTAACTGAGACAACAGGCATGCCCACAACGGGTCTATGTTTTTACTCTTTATTAGGTTTGGCAATTATTGTAGTTTCATTGCAGAAGTAAATAACATGCCCATCTACATTTTCTTATAGTAGATCTTTAACCATAGCAACACTAGGTTCTACTTTGATTTGTTCATCAGGTTTGGGTGTTCTAATATAACTTTTGTTAACCATAGTTGAAACCTTAACATGTTCCCTTTATCCTAACAGGGAAAGGTGGTTTCTCAATATAAGCAGTAGGAACAACTGGATCAAACATTATAAAGTATAGTTTATTCTTTAGCAAGTACCGGTTCTTTAATTTCTTCTTTAATAGGTGGGTGAAATTTAAACCACTTCTCTTTAGGGAGATCAACATGAGTACCATGATTCACAAAAGGAAGCTACTATCTCAGAGTCAAGTCCATATTTAGTGCTAAACTTTTGAAAAGCATCGGTATCCATAAAAGATTTAACACAATCATATTTAAGCTTACTACCTGATTCTTTACCTTTGTCGAGTTCCCAATATTCAGAGTTGCGTTTAATGCTTTCCAAAAGATCCCACTGGAATTCAATAGTCTTCTTCACAAAAGAACCAGCACAAGAAGTATCAAGCATGGATCGATCATTATGAGAAAGCCGAGCATAAAAATTCTGGATAATAATTTCTCTTAAAAGCTCATGATTGGGGCATGAATATAACATTGACTTCAGCCTCCCCCCAAGCTAGAGAGATACTTTCTCCTTCACGAGGCCAATAATTATATATGTAATTCCAATCACGATGAACTAGATGCATAGGATAATTTTTTTGGTGGAACTCCAATTTCAATCGATTCCAATTCCAAGATCCAATATCATCGCATAGCCTATACCATGCCAATGATTCCCCTTCAAAGATAAAGGGAAAACCTTCTTCTTAACATCATCTCCGGGTAAACCTGCAAGCTTAAACAATCCACAAATTTGTTCCACATATATCAAGTGCATGTCAGGATGTTCGGTTCCATCTCCTGCATAAGGATTAGCTAGCAGTTGTTCTATCATACCCGAAGGAATTTCGTATTCAATATTTTCAGTATGTGCAGTAGGTTGAGGGGTAGCTAATTGTGGTTCCGGTCGAGGTGAAGATACCCCGAAAAAACCCCTCAAAGGATTGTTTTCCATAGTAGCAAGTGACAATAAATTTCAGCACACTATATAAATGTTTCCTCACCAAAGGCGTTGCACTCCCCGACAACGACACCAAAAAATAGACTTGATGACCCACAAGTATAGGGGATCAATTGTAGCTCTTTTCGGTAAGTAAGAGTGTCGAACCCGATGAGGAGCAGAAGGAAATGACAAGTGGTTTTCAATAAGGTAATGTGTGCAAGTGTTGAAACTATAAGTAGCAAAGTAGTTTGATAGCAAGATAATTTGTAACAAGCAAGTGAAGATAGTAGTAACAGAAGTGCAACAAGGTAGACCAATCCTTTTGAGGCAAAGGACAGGCCAAAACAGTATCTTCTAATAAGCAAAACGTTCTTGAGGGTACACGGGAATTTCATCTAGTCACTTTCATCATGTTGGTTCGATTTGTGTTCACTACTTTGATAATTTGATATGTGGGTGGACCAGTGCTTAGGTGTTGTTCTTACTTGAACAAACCTCCTACTTATGATTAACCGTCCTGCAAGCATCTGCAACTACTGGAAAATTATTAAGAATAAATTCTAACCATGGCATTAAACTTTTGGATCCAATCGGTCCCTTACGGAATAGCGCATAAACTGGGGTTTAAGCTTCTGTCACTCTCGCAACCCATCATATAATTGCTACTCCACAATGCATTCCCTTAGGCCCAAATATGGTGAAGTATCATGTAGTCTACATTCACATGACACCACTAAGGGAATCACAACATACAGACTATCAGAATATCGAACACATATCAATTTCACATGATTACTTGCAACACGATTTCTCCCGTGACCTCAAGAACAAAAGTAACTTCTCACAAATGATAATCATGCTTAAGATCAGAGGGGTATTAAATAGCATAATGGATCTGAACATATAATCTTCCACCAAATAAACCATATAGTAATCAACTACAAGATGTAATCAACACTACTAGTCACCCACAAGCACCAATCTATAGTTCCGGTAACAAGATTGAACACACGAGATGAACTAGGATTTGAGATTAGATGGTGCTATTGAATATGTTGATGGAGATAGCCCTCCCCAAGATGGGAGAGTTGTTGGTGATGATGATGACGATGATTTCCCCCTCTGGGAGGGAAGTTCCCCCGGCGGAATCGCTCCGCCAGAGGGCAAAAGTGCTCCTACCCAAGTCCCGAAAGTCCTCCCCTTATTTTTTCTAGGTCAAAATGACTTATATACCAGAAGATGGGCACCGGAGGTGGGCCTGGGTGAGCATAACTCACTAGGGTGCGCCCAGGTGGGTTGTGCCCACCTGGTGGGCCTCCTCTGGTACTTATTTTCTCCAATATTCATCATATATTCCATAAAAAATCTCCGTGAAGTTTCAGCTTGTTTGGAGTTGTGCAGAATAGGTAGCCGAACTTAGCTTTTCTAGGTCCAGATTTCCAGCTGCAAGAATTCTCCCTCTTTGTGTGTACCTTGCAAATTATGAAAGAAATGGCATTAGAATTACTCCAAAAAGCATTATTATGCATAAAAACGTCATAAATAACCGTAAGAAAACATGATGCAAAATGGACGTATCAGCGCCCACCGGCTACTACCCGCTGCCCCCTCCCCCCTGCATGCCTCCGCAGCAGCCGCAAGGTGGCGGGGGCCGGTGCAACCGGCGGGGCGGCAGGGGCCGCCGCCACCAGCAGGCGCATGGTGCCGGGGGGGGGGGCGCTACCAGCAGTCGCCCGCGCCATGGGCCGCTAGGAAAAACCCGTGGACGGGCGTCGTCCAAGCTTATCACATGCCCGTCCCGCGGGCCCCTGCACCGGGTCTCCTTGGTCCCCGCCCCACGGGCCACCATGCGTTCATCGGCACCCCTACCAGCCCTACGGTGCTCCGCTCGCGCCGCCACCCCTCGGTGGCTACGTCGCGCCCGCCCAAGCGCCGCCCTAAGGAGGCCAACCGCCGCCAGTACCTGCACCATGGGACCCCGCCCTCCTTGCCGCCCTACACTTGGCGCCGTCGCCAAGTAACTATGGCGGTGGAGGCGACTGGTACATGGACTCAGGTGCTACTATGCACATGACAGGTCATCCCGGTAACCTATCCTCTTCCACTCCAGTTAACACACCCACTCATATCACCATTGGCAATGGTCTTATTTACCTATCACTCATGTTAGTAGCACTAGTTTTCCTTCTAGTTCCACACCTATCACTATGTCTAATGTCCTTGTCTCACCTGACTTAGTCACTAGTTTAGTTTCTGTTCGTCTTCTTACTCGTGAGAATCCACTTACTGTTGAATTTGACGGTGTTTGTTTTTCTATGAAGGACACCCATACCCGGATGGTGCTTCATCGATCTGATAGCTCTGATGAGATTTATCCCGTGCACACCGGCACCTCCACCTCCACACCCGTCGCCCTCGCCGCTGGCGTCGACCTTTGGCATGCTCGCTTCGGACACCCCAACCCCGCCGTTTTGTGTTAGATTCTTAGGAGTTTTTCTTTCTCATGTAATAAGCTCAACGAGCATACTTGTGAGGCTTGTCGTTTGGGCAAGCACGTTTGTCTTCCCTTTAGTGCGACTACTTTAGTTTCCACTTTTCTATTTCAATTACTTCATAGTGATGTTTGGACGTCTCCTATTGCGAGTAACATGGGCTATCTATACTACTTGGTGATTTTAGATGATTATTCTCATTATGTGTGGACTTTTCCTCTTCGTTGTAAATCCGATGCTTTAGCCACACTCACCGCCTTTTATTCCTATGTCACCACCCAGTTCGGTCGCCCTATACTCGCACTCCGAACTGATAACGGAGGAGATTTTGACAACGTCGCTCTCTGCACTTCTCACTTCTCACGGCACCACCTTTCATCTGACTTGTCCTTACACCTCACAACAGAACACGTGCCGAGCACATTCTCCACACTCTTCATGATTGTGTTCACACATACTCTTTCACTCTAACGTGCTTGCTCGGTTTTGGCCCGATGCTCTCGCCACCACCACTCTTTTAGTTAACATTCGTCTGTGTCATCCTCGGTGGAACTATGCTCCTCACCACCTTCTCTTTGGTAGACCACCATCCTATGATGGTGTCCGCATCTTTGGGTGTCTCTGTTATCCTAGCACCGCATCCACCACGCCACACAAGCTCGCACCACGTTCCATCCCATGCGTCTTCCTTGGCTACCCTCCTAACACCAAAGGTTACTGGTGCTATGATCCCGTCACTCATCGTGTGTACACCTCGAGGCACGTGTACTTTGTCGAGACGGTGTTCCATTTTTTTCAGGTTTCTCCAGCTTCGGCTCCTTCGCGCAGGACCTCGCGCCCCATGCTTGGAGTGATGGACGGTGGCGCCCCCTGGAGGCACCCCGGCACGGCACCTTCTACCGTTGCCGCTTGGTTTTTCGACTCCCTCACCAGAGGTCGAGTCTGACCGGGCCCCCGGGTCCCAATCTCCCTCCTACGAGGTCGAGCCGGTGGGCACTCCGCCCGCCACCCCGGCTGGCGCCACCACTCTGGATGGCACCGCCACCCCGGTGACGGGCTCAACGTCCTCATTGCCCGTCGCTGCCTCAGCCGCCGCCATGGACCATCAGTCCGGCCCATGTCCAGCAGGCCGGACGCCTAAGGTCCCCTTAGTCCAGGACTCTCTCACCTCCACCTGACAGCAGGGACCCACCGGACGGGCCACCGTATTTCATGAAAAAAACATTTCCCCTGACTGCTGGTACCCACCAGCTACATCTTCGCACGCAAGGAAGTGCCTCCTTGTCCTCCCTGATGGTCGGGACCCATCTGGTTGAAGCCTACGTAGCATTGTCATTCTGGTCACCAACGCGTATGTACATACTGGTCGATCAGTCTGTCCGCAGGCTGCAGCGATGAACCATGGCCAAGTAAGGAAGGGCACGTGTCGTAGTAGAGGCGCACTCGTAGCATGTCACGCAGACCCGTTAATATCATGTACATGTACGTACATCCAGGGTGCAAGAAAGTAAATACGGTCACCTACGTACATACGGGCGGGGTCTCGAACGCCTACTTGCACATACGTACGACCAGGGCTCATGTACATGGAGAGGCAGCGATGGCATCCCGTTCATCCGTAGCAAACCGGCTGGGTCGAAACGGAATGTGTCGTGTTCATCGGCAGCCAACCAGTTGGGTCAGAATGGAATGCATCATGTTCATTGGGAGCCAACCGGCTTGGATGGAACATTCGATCAAAATGAGGCCTGGCATACCGTAGAATGGAGGAAACGGCCTTGTGTTCGACCGCCTACGGTCGAAACGGTATCCTGTTCACCGGGAGGGGTGTGCCATACCGCAAAATGGAGGAAACGGACTTCTCTTGGACCTCCTACGGTCGAAACGGGGTCCTGTTGATTGGGAGGGGTTGGGCGTACCGCAAAACAGAGGAAACGAACTTGTGTTGGAGCGCTACGGTCGAAATGGGGGTCCTGTTCATCGGGAGGGGTGTGGCGTACCGCAAAACAGGACTCCATGGGCTACTGTTCATCTCCACCGTCGACCTCCTCCGTCCTCCACGGGCTACTGTTCATCCACCATCGACCTCCTCTAGCCTCCACCTGTGACTATTCATCCATGGGCTCCTCTTCATCCAGCCTCCACCGCTCCTCCACCGGCTACTGTTCAACCAACCCTCTCCACGGGGTCCTATCGGGAGGGGTGGTTGAACATGAGCCCGCGGAGAGGGTTAGTTGAACAGTAGCCGGTGGAGGAGCGGTGGAGGCTGGATGAATATGAGCCCATGGATGAATAGTCGCAGGTGGAGGCTAGAGGAGGTCGATGATGGATGAACAGTAGCCCGTGGAGGCCGGGGGAGGTCGACGGTGGAGATGAACAGTAGCCCGTGGAGTCCTGTTTTGCGGTACGCCACACCCCTCCTGATGAACAGGACCCCCGTTTCGACCGTAGCGCTCCAACACAAGTTCGTTTCCTCTGTTTTGCGGTACGCCCAACCTCCCCAATCAACAGGACCCCGTTTCGACCGTAGGAGGTCGAAGAGAAGTCCGTTTCCTCCGTTTTGCGGTATGCCACACCCCTCCCGGTGAACAGGATCCCGTTTCGACCGTAGGCGGTCGAACACAAGGCCATTTCCTCCGTTCTGTGGTACGCCAGGCCCCGTTTTGATCGAATGTTCCATCCAAGCCGGTTGGCTCACAATGAACACGATGCATTCCATTCTGACCCAACTGGTTGGCTGCCGATGAACACGACGCATTCCGTTCCGACCCAGCCGATTGGCTACGGATGAACGGGACGCCATCGCTGCCTCTCCATGTACACGAGCCCTGGTCGTACGTATGTGCAAGTAGGCGTTCGAGACCCCGCCCGTATATACGTATGTGACCGTATTTACTTTCTTGCACCCTGGATGTACGTACATGTACACGATATTAACGGGATTGCATGACATGTTACGCGCGCGCCTCTACTACGACACGTGCCCTTCCTTACTCGGCCATGGTTCATCGCTGCAGCCTGCAGACAGACTGATCGACCAGTATGTACATACACGTTGGTGACCAGAATGACAATGCTACGTACGCTTCAACCAGGTGGGTCCCGACTGTCAGGGAGGACAAGGAGGCACTTCCTTGCATGCGAAGATGTAGCCGGTGGGTACCAACAGTCAGGGGAAATGTTTTTTCGTGAAATATAGTGGCCCATCCGGTGGGTCCCTACTGTCAGGTGGAGGTGAGGGAGTCCTGGACTAAGGGGTCCTTAGGCGTCCGGCCTGCTGGACATGGGCCGGACTGATGGGCTATGAAGATACGAGACCGAAGACTCTCACCCGTGTCCGGATGGGACTCTCCTTGGCGTGGATGGCAAGCTTGGCGTTCGGATATGAAGATTCCTTTCTCTGTAACCGACTTTGTATAACCCTAGTCCCCTTCGGTGTCTATATAAACCGGAGGGTTTAGTCCGTAGAAACAATCATAATCACATAGGCTAGACTTCTAGGGTTTTAGCCATTACGATCTCATGGTAGATCAACTCTTGTAATACTCATATTCATCAAGATCAATCAAGCAGGAAGTAGGGTATTACCTCCACAGAGAGGGCCCGAACTTGGGTAAACATCGTGTCCCGTGTCTCCTATTACCATCGACCCTAGACGCACAGTTCGGGACCCCCTACCCAAGATCCGCCGGTTTTGACACCGACATTGGTGCTTTCCTTGAGAGTTCCGATGTGGTGTCATCAGAAGGTTCGATGGCTCCATCCATCATCTACAATAATGCTGCCCGGGGGGATGTCTTTCTCCCTGGCCAGATCTTCGTATTCGGCGGCTTCGCACTATGGTCCAACTCGCTTGGCCATCTAGAGCAGATCGACAGCTACGCCCCTGGCCGTCAGGTCAGGTTTGGAAGCTTGAACTACGTCGCTGATATCTGCGGAGACTTGATCTTCGACGAATTTGAGCCCATGGTAGCCGCTCCCTGCCACCACGATGAACATGACCTAAATCTTTCATCGGACCATACCCAGGAGATTGCACTTGTAAACTCTCTGGCCCTAGATCCGGAGCACCTTGTGCCATCCGAAGACGGGAAGCTTAACCCTGCCATAGAAGCCGCAGACTCATCGGTGTTGGAGCCGCACACAGACCCAACTTCGAGCGGGGCTGCATTGCCGGACCCCCGGATTCATCTCCGATCGCTGGTTCCGAACTACATGCATCCGCGTCAGCCGAACCTTACCAGGCGCTGATCGTCGAATTCAGTTCCACGGACATCTTCCAGCACTCACCTTTAGGCGATGTGCTAAACTCATTAAAAACCCTCTCTTTAGCAGGGGACTCGTAGCCGAATTATATCCGGTTTGAACTTGGGGCTGATGATGGGGAATTTCGCTTCCCACCCACGTCCCACTTAATAGACACTATCGAAGATCTAACCGACATGCTCGACTATGACTCCGGAGACATCGATGGTATGGACGATGATGCCGAAGAGGAGCAGGCCCACAACCCGCCATTTACCAGGCACTGGACCGCCACCTCATCCCACGACTTATACATGGTGGACACACCCAAAAAAGTTAACGGCAATGACAAACAAGACCCAGTGGAAGATAAACATCCTGAGACACAGCCAAAGCGCCGACGACAGCGGTGCCGTTCTAAGTCACGCCGTGAAAAAGACAGCAATACCGGCACAAGAGAAAATAATACTCTAGACGATGCAAGAAACAATGAAGACCCCGTTGAGCCAACTTCCGAACAGGACGAACGGGAAGATGGGCGAGTCAGCCCTGATGAACAGGCCGTGCATGAAGACTCGGAGGACATCAATTATCTTCCACTCCTCGAGGATGAGGTGAGCCTCGGCAACGATGATTTTATCGTGCCTGAGGAACCTCTCGAGAAGGAGTGCTTTAAGCGCCTACTAATAGCCACTGCAAGGAGCCTGAAAAAGAAGCAGCAACAGCTCCAGGATGATCAAGATCTGCTCAATGATAGATGGACTAACGTCCTTGCAGCCGAGGAATACGGCCTCGAGTGACCACACAAAAGTTACCCGAAGCGCAAATTACTACCTCAATTCAATGACGAGGCACTGGAGCCCATGCCATTAGCGCACAATGCGGATGACCGACCACCACGTGGCTAGGACAAAGCGGCAACCCAAGACGAACACCAGCCCATACTACCTCGTTGTAAAGGCAGGGATAAAACAATTTGGGCATATACATATGACCTGCGGCAGGACTTGGACAGTAGAGCGGAGCATACCAGATCGATCTACGGATCGAGGGGGCGTGCCCCGACACGCGGCGACGGCTATCTATTCAAACATGACAAGCCTAATCACACCCGGGCCGAATGCCGTAGATGGACTCCATCTGAGCTATGTCGCGATATGGCCCAATATAGAGGCACCACACACCCTCTTTGCTTCACTAATGAAGTAATGGGGCATGAATTCCCTAAAGGGTTTAAACCCGTGAACATCGAATCATACGATGAAACAACAGATCCCGCGTTATGGATTGAATATTTTCTTCTCCATATTCATATGGCCCGCGGTGATGACCTTCATGCCATCAAATACCTCCCGCTAATACTCAAATGGCCAGCTCAGCACTGGTTAAACAGTCTGCCTGAAAACTCTATTGGCAGCTGGAAGGACTGGGAAGACGCCTTCCGCGACAACTTCCAAGGTACATACGTACGACCTTCGGATGCTGATGACTTAAGTCACATAGTTCAACAACCTGGAGAGTCAGCCAGGAAATTTTGGACCAGGTACCTAACTAAAAAGAACCAGATCGTCGACTGTCTAGATGCCGAAGCCCTAGCGGCCTTTAAGCATAGCATTCGCGACGAATGGCTCGCCCGTCACCTCGGCCAAGAAAAGCCGAAGTCCATGGCAGCCCTCACGGCACTCATGACCCATTTTTGTGTGGGCGAGGATAGTTGGCTAGCCCATAGCAAAAGCACTGCAAGTGAGGCTGGCACCTCTGAGACCAAAAATAGCAACGGCAAGTCCCGACGCAACAGGCACGAGCATCGAAGCAATGGTGACAATACCAATGACACGACGGTCAACGCCGGATTTAGTGGCTCCAAGTCCGGCCAGCGGAAGAAGCCATACAAAAGAAACAATCTGGGCCCATCTAGCTTGGACCGCATACTCGATCGTCCATGCCAGATGCATGGCACCCCAGACAAACCAGCCAATCATACCAACAGAGACTGCTGGGTCTTTAAACAGGCCGGCAAATTAGATGCCGAGAACAAAGAGAAGGGGTCACAAAGCGAGGACGATGACGAGGAGTCCCGTCCATCGAACACAGGGGGGAAAAGAGGTCCCCCCAAGTTAAAACAGTGAACATAATATACGCTACCCATATCCCCAAGAGAGAGCGCAAACGCACGCTCAGAGACGTCTACGCGATGGAGCCAGTCGCCCCAAAGTTGAACCCATGGTCTTCCTGCCCGATCACTTTCGATCGCAGGGACCATCCGACCAGTATCCGTCATGGCGGCTCAGCCGCACTGGTCCTTCACCCAATCATTGATGGATTCCATCTCATGCGAGTTCTCATGGATGGTGGGAGCAGCCTAAACCTGCTCTATCAGGATACAGTGCGTAAAATGGGTATTAATCCCTCAAGGATCAAGCCCACAAAGACTACCTTTAAAGGAGTCATACCAGGTGTAGAGGCCCGCTGTACGGGCTCAATCACACTAGAGGTTGTCTTCGGATCCCCGGACAACTTCTGAAGCGAAGAGTTGATCTTCGATATCGTCCCCTTCTGCAGTGGCTATCACGCACTGCTGGGACGAACCGCATTTGCTCGATTCAACGCGGAGCCACACTATGCTTATCTCAAGCTCATGATGCCCGGACCATGCGGCGTCATAACAGTCAATGGAAACACGGAACGCTCCCTCCGTACCAAGGAGCACACCGCTGCTTTAGCAGTAGAAGTATAGAGCAGCCTCTTCAAGCAGAACCTTAATTCGGTGGCCGAGCTCCCGGACACTGTCAAACGAGTTCGGACTACTTCGCAGCAGGACAGCCCAGCTCGTCAAGAGCTTGACTAGCAATTTGGCCCCCGTCCTAGTCCCTACCAAGTGGCAGCGTTCGTACCGCGTGTACATAACTATGCACTCAAAATACCATGGGCATAGATGGAGGCATAACTAGATTGTGATCCATAATACGGCTCGACCTCCCCTGGACACACATACTTTCACTTTTTCTTTTGTTTTTTTCCTTTTCTTTTTCCTTCTCAGGTTTCTTTTCCACAGGCCCTTCCTGACGGCCTGATCACAGGTCCTTTCGAAAGGACAGATACACCAAGACGGCACAAGATACTGACATATAAGGGAATTTCTAGGTGGTCGCTTTAACGATCACTCTACCTGTTTTCAGGACCCGCACACAGCTCTCCCTTGGTTGTGGAATATTAAATAGCCATGTTGCTTATTGCACTATGATACGTCTCCAACGTATTTATAATTTTTTATTGTTCCATGCTATATTATATCCTGTTTTGGACATTATTGGGCTTTATTATACACTTTTATATTATTTTTGGGACTAACCTATTAACCGGAGGCCCAGCCCAGAATTGTTGTTTTTTGCCTATTTCAGAGTTTCGCAGAAAAAGAATATCAAACAGAGTCCAAACGGAATGAAACCTTCGGGAACGTGATTTTCGGAACGAACATGATCCAGAGGACTTGGACCCTACGTCAAGAAAGCAACCAGGAGGGCACGAGGTAGGGGGCGCGCCTACCCCCCTAGGCGCGCCTGCACCCTCATGGGGCCCATGTTGCTCCATCGACGCACTTCTTCCTCCTATATATACCTACGTACCCCCAAACTACCAGACACGGAGCCAAAACCCTAATTCCACCGCCGTAACTTTCTGTATCCGTGAGATCCCATCTTGGGGCCTTTTCCGGAGCTCCGCCGAAGGGGGCATCATTCACGGAGGGCTTCTACATCAACACCATAGCCTCTCCGATGAAGTGTGAGTAGTTTACTTCAGACCCTCGGGTCCATAGTTATTAGCTAGATGGCTTCTTCTCTCTTTTTGGATCTCAATACAAAGTTCTCCCCCTCTCTTGTGGAGATCTATTCGATGTAATCTTCTTTTGCGGTGTGTTTGTTGAGATCGATGAATTGTGGGTTTATGATCAAGTTTATCTATGAACAATATTTGAATCTTCTTTGAATTCTTTTATGTATGATTGGTTATCCTTGCAAGTCTCTTCGATTTATCAGGTTGGTTTGGCCTACTAGATTGATGTTTCTTGCAATTGGAGAAGTGCTTAGCTTTGGGTTCAATCTTGCGGTGTCCTTTCCCAGTGACAGTAGGGGCAGCAAGGCATGTATTGTATTGTTGCCATCGATATCATATTGCATGAGTTTATCCCTCTACATCATGTCATCTTGCTTAAAAAAGCATTACTCTATTCTCTTGAACTTAATACTCTAGATGCATGCTGGATAGCGGTCGATGTGTGGAGTAATAGTAGTAGATACAGGCAGGAGTCGGTCTACTTGTCTCGGACGTGGTGCCTATATACATGATCATACCTAAATACTCTCATAACTATGCTCAATTCTGTCAATTGCTCAACAGTAATTTGTTTACCCACCATAATACTTATGCTCTCGAGAGAAGCCACTAGTGAAACCTATGGCCCCCGGGTCTATTTTCCATCATATTAATCTTCCGTCAAGAAGCTATTTCCTTTTCCGTTTATTTTTCTTTCTTTACTTTGCATCTTTATCATAAAAATACCAAAAATATTATCTTATCATATCTATCAGATCTCACTTTCGTAAGTGACCGTGAAGGGATTGACAACCCCTTTATTGTGTTGGTTGCAAGGATTTTATTTGTTTGTGTAGGTGTGAGGGACTCGTGCGTGGCCTCCTACTAGATTGATACCTTAGTTCTCAAAAACTGAGGGAAATACTTACGCTACTCTGCTGCATCACCCTTTCCTCTTCAAGGGAAAACCAACGCAGTGCTCAAGAGGTAGCAAGAAGGATTTGTGGCGACGTTGCCGGGGAGTCTACGCAAAAGTCAACATACCAAGTACCCATCACAAACCCTTATCTCCCGCATTACATTATTTTCCATTTGCCTCTCGTTTTCCTCTCCCCCACTTCACCCTTGCCGTTTTATTCGCCCTCTCTCTCCGTCCTCCTTCTCTTTCCCTATTTTCCTCTTTTTGCCCGTTTCTTGTTTGCTTGTGTGCTGGATTGCTTGCTTGTCACGATGGCTCAAGATAATACCAAATTGTGTGACTTTACTAATACCAACAACAATGATTTTATTAGCACTCCGATTGCTCCTCTTACCGATGCTGAATCTTGTGAAATTAATGCTGCTTTGCTGAATCTTGTCATGAAAGATCCGTTTTCCGGACTTCCTAATGAAGATGCCGCTACCCATCTAAACAACTTTGTTGATTTGTGTGATATGAAAAAGAAGAAAGATGTGGACAATGATATTGTTAAATTGAAGCTATTTCCTTTTTTGGTTAGAGATCGTGCTAAAGCTTGGCTTTCATATTTGCCTAAAATAGTATTGATTCATGGAATAAGTGCAAAGATGCGTTTATATCTAAGTATTTTCCTCCCACTAAGATCATCTCTCTTAGAAACGATATCATGAATTTTAAGCAACTTGACCATGAACATGTTGCACAAGCTTGGGAGAGGATGAAATTAATGATACGTAATTGCCCTACACATGGTTTGAATTTATGGATGATTGTACAAAAATTTGATGCCGGATTGAATTTTGCTTCTAGAAATCTTTTAGATTCGGCCGCGGGAGGCACTTTTATGGAAATCACTTTACGAGAAGCTACTAAACTCCTAGATAATATTATGGTTAATTATTCTCAATGGCACTATGAAAGATCTACTAATAAGAAAGTGCATGTGATACAAGAAATTAATGTTTTGAGTGGAAAGATGGATGAACTTATGAAATTATTTGCTAATAAAAGTGTTTATTCTGATCCTAATGATATGCCTTTGTCTACTTTGATTGAGAATAATAATGAATCTATGGATGTGAATTTTGTTGGTAGGAATAATTTTGGTAACAACGCGTATAGAAGAAACTTTAATCCTAGGCCGTATCCTAGTAATTCCTCTAATAATTATGGTAATTCCTATAACAATTCTTATGGAAATTTTAATATGATACCCTCTGATTTTGAATCTAATATTAAAGAATTTATTACTTCGCAAAAGAATTTCAATGCTTTGATTGAAGAAAAATTTCTTAAGATTGATGAGTTGGCTAGGAACGTTGATAGAATTTCTCTTGATGTTGATTCTTTGAAACTTAGATCTATTCCACCTAAGCATGATATCAATGAGTCTCTCAAAGCCATGAGAATTTCCATTGATGAGTGCAAAGAAAGAACCGCTAGGATGCGTGCTAAGAAAGTTTGCTTTACAAAAGCGTGTTCTTCTAGTTTCCATGATAATAAAGATGAAGATCTAAAAGTTATTGATGTGTCCCCTATTAAATCTTTGTTTTGCAATATGAATCTTGATAATTATGGGACTGAATATGATCCACCTTTACCTAGAAGGCATTCCAAAAATTCAGAGTCTTTAGATCTTGATGCTAAAATTGTTAAAAGTGGGATTGAAGAAGTCAAAACTTTAAATATCAACGAACCCACTATTTTGGATTTCAAGGGATTTAATTATGATAATTGCTCTTTGATAGATTGTATTTCCTTCTTGCAATCCATGCTAAATTCTCCTCATGCTTATAGTCAAAATAAAGCCTTTACCAAACATATCGTTGATGCTTTGATGCAATCTTATGAAGAAAAACTTGAGTTGGAAGTTTCTATCCCTAGAAAACTTTATGATGAGTGGGAACCTACTATTAAAATTAAAATTAAAGATCATGAATGCTATGCTTTGTGTGATTTGGGTGCTATTGTTTCCATGATTCCAAAGACTTTGTGTGATTTGCTAGGTTTCCATGATTTTGATTATTGCTCTTTAAACTTGCACCTTGCGGATTCCACTATTAAGAAACCTATGGCAAGAATTAATGATGTTCTTATTGTTGCAAATAGGAATTATGTGCCTGTAGATTTTATTGTTCTTGACATAGATTGCTATCCTTCATGTCCTATTATTCTTGGTAGACCTTTCCTTAGAACGATTGGTGCAATTATTGATATGAAGGAAGGGAATATTAGATTCCAATTTCCATTAAGGAAAGGCTTAGAACACTTCCCTAGAAAGAAAATTAAATTACCATATGAATCTATTATGAGAGCCACTTATGGATTGCCTACCAAAGATGGCAATACCTAGATCTATCCTTGCTTTTATGCCTAGCTAGGAGCGTTAAACGATAGCGCTTGTTGGGAGGCAACCCAATTTTATTTTTATTCCTTGACTTTTGCTCCTGTTTAGTAATAAATAATTTATCTACCCTCTGTTTTGGTTGTGTTTTTTGTGTTTAATTAGTGTTTGTGCCAAGTAGAACCGTTGGGAAGACTTGGGGAAAGTCTTTTTAATCTTGCTGTAAAAAACAGAAACTTTAGCGCTCACGAGAATTGCTGAAATTTTTATTTGGCAAGTGATATTTAGTTAATTCTTTTTGAAGATGATTAATAGATAAATTCCCCACGTCCATAAATTTATTTTATAATTTTTGGGGTTCCAGAACTTGCGTTAGCTACAGATTACCACAGACTGTTCTGTTTTTGACAGATTCTGTTTTTCGTGTGTTGTTTGCTTATTTTGATGAATCTATGGCTAGTAAAATAGTTTATAAACCATAGAGAAGTTGGAATACAGTAGGTTTAACACCAATATAAATAAATAATGAGTTCATTACAGTACCTTGAAGTGGTGTTTTGTTTTCTTTCGCTAACGGAGCTCACGAGATTTTCTACTTTAAGTTTTGTGTTGTGAAGTTTTCAAGTTATGGGTAAAAGATTTGATGGATTATGGAACAAGGAGTGGCAAGATCCTAAGCTTGGGAATGCCCATGGCACCCCAAGCTAATCTAAGGACACCTAAAAGCCAAAGCTTGGGGATGCCCTGGAAGACATCCCCTCTTTCGTCTACTTCCATCGGTAACTTTACTTGGAGCTATATTTTTATTTACCACATGGTATGTGTTTTGCTTGGAGCGTCTTGTATTATTTGAGTCTTTATTTGTTAGTTTTCCACAATCATCCTTTCTATACACACCTTTTGAGAGAGACACACATGATTTGTAAATTATTAGAATACTCTATGTGCTTCACTTATATCTTTTGAGTTATATAGTTTTTGCTCTAGTGCTTCACTTATATCTTTTAGAGCACGTTGGTGGATTTGTTTTATAGAAACTATTGTTCTCTCATGCTTCACTTAGATTATTTTTAGAGTCCTACAAAACAGCGTGGTAATTTGCTTTAATTATGTTAGGCATTCAAGATTAATAAAAAAAATTATGAGTGTGTTGAATACTATGAGAAGTTTGATACTTGATAATTGTTTTGAGATATGGAGATGGTGATATTAGAGTCGTGCTAGTTGAGTAGTTGTGAATTTGAGAAATGCTTGTGTTGAAGTTTGTGATTCCTGTAGCATGCACGTATGGTGAACCGTTGTGTGAAGAAGTTGGAGCATGATTTATTTATTGATTATCTTCCTTATGAGTGGCGGTCGGGGACGAGCGATGATCTTTTCCTACCAATCTATCCCCCTAGGAGCATGCGCATAGTACTTTGTTTCGATAACTAATAGATTTTTGCAATAAGTATGTGAGTTCTTTATGACTAATGTTGAGTCCATGGATTATACGCATTCTCACCCTTCCACCATTGCTAGCCTCTCTAATACCGCGCACCTTTCACCGGTATCATACACCCACCATATACCTTCCTCAAAACAGCCACCATACCTACCTATCATGGCATTTCCATAGCCATTCCGAGATATATTGCCATGCAACTTTCCACCGTTCCGTTTACTATGACAGGCTCCATGATTGTCATATTACTTTGCATGATCATGTAGTTGACATTTTAGTTGTGGCAAAGCCACCGTTCATAATTCTTTCATATTTGTCACTCATGCATCATTGCTATCCCGGTATACCGCCGGAGGCATTCATATAAAGTCATATTGTTTTCTAAGTATTGAGTTGTAAGTAAATAAAAAAGTGTGATGATCATTATTTTTAGAGCATTGTCCCAAGTGAAGAAAGGATGATGGAGACTATGATTCCCCCACAAGTCGGGATGAGACTCCGGACTAAAAAAAGGGGCCAAAAAAGAGAAAAGGCCCAAATAAAAAAATTAGAGAAAAAGAGAGAAGGGACAATGCTACTATCCTTTTACCACACTTGTGCTTCAAAGTAGCACCATGATCTTCATGATAGAGAGTCTCCTATGTTATTACTTTCATATACTAGTGGGAATTTTTCATTATAGAACTTGGCTTGTATATTCCAATGATGGGCTTCCTCAAAATGCCCTAGGTCTTCGTGAGCAAGCAAGTTGGATGCACACCCACTTAGTTCTTTTTGAGCTTTCATATACTTATAGCTCTAGTGCATCCGTTGCATGGCAATCCCTACTCACTCACATTGATATCTATTAATGGGCATCTCCATAGTCCGTTGATCCGCCTAGTTGATGTGAGACTATCTTCTCCATTTTTGTCTTCTCCACAACCACCATTCTATTCCACATATAGTGTTATGTCCATGGCTCACGCTCATGTATTGCGTGAAGATTAAAAAAGTTTGAGAACTCAAAAAGTATGAAACAATTGCTTGGCTTGACATCGGGCTTGTGCATGATTTAAATACTTTGTGTGGTGAAGATGGAGCATAGCCAGACTATATGATTTTGTTGGGATAACTTTCTTTGGCCATGTTATTTTGAAGAGACATAATTTCTTAGTTAGTATGCTTGAAGTATTATTATTTCTATGTCAATATTGAACTTTTGTCTTGAATCTTTCGGATCTGAATATTCATACCAAAATTAATAGAATTACATTGAAGTTATGCCAAGTAGCATTCCACATCAAAAAATTTGTTTTTATCATTTACCTACTCAAGGACGAGCAGGAATTAAGCTTGGGGATGCTTGATACGTCTCCAACGTATCCATAATTTTTTATTGTTACATGCTATATTATATCCTGTTTTGGACATTATTGGGCTTTATTATACACTTTTATATTATTTTTGGGACTAACCTATTAACCGGAGGCCCAGCCCAGAATTGCTGTTTTTTGCCTATTTCAGAGTTTCGCGGACAAAGAATATCAAACGGAGTCCAAACGGAATGAAACCTTCGGGAACGTGATTTTCAAAACGAACATGATCCAAAGGACTTGGACCCTACGTCAAGAAAGCAACCAGGAGGGCACGAGGTAGGGGGCGTGCCCTCCACCCTCGTGGGGGCCATGTTGCTCCACCGACGTACTTCTTCCTCCTATATATACCTACGTACCCCCAAACTACCAGACACGGAGCCAAAACCCTAATTCCACCGCCGTAACTTTATGTATCCGTGAGATCCCATCTTGGGGCCTTTTCCGGAGCTCCGCCGGAGGGGGCATCGATCACGGAGGGCTTCTACATCAACACCATAGCCTCTCCGATGAAGTGTGAGTAGTTTACTTCAGACCTTCGGGTCCATAGTTATTAGCTAGATGGCTTCTTATCTCTTTTTGGATTTCAATACAAAGTTCTCCCCCTCTCTTGTGGAGATCTATTCAATGTAATCTTCTTTTGTGGTGTGTTTGTTGAGACCGATGAATTGTGGGTTTATGATCAAGTTTATCTATGAAGAATATTTGAATCTTCTCTGAATTCTTTTATGTATGATTGGTTATATTTGCAAGTCTCTTCAAATTATCATTTTGGTTTGGCCTACTAGATTGATCTTTCTTGCAATGGGAGAAGTTCTTAGCTTTGGGTTCAATCTTGCGGTGTCCTTTCCTAGTGATAGTAGGGGCAGCAAGGGACGTATTGTATTGTTGCCATCGAGGATAACAAGATGGGGTTTATATCATATTGCATGAGTTTATCCCTCTACATCTTGTCATCTTGCTTAAAGCGTTACTCTGTTCTCTTAAACTTAATACTCTAGATGCATGCTGGATAGCGGTCGATGTGTGGAGTAATAGTAGTAGATGCAGGCAGGAGTTGGTCTACTTGTCTCGGACGTGATGCCTATATACATGATCATACCTAGATATTCTCATAGCTATGCTCAATTCTGTCAATTTCTCAACAGTAATTTGTTTACCCACCGTAATACTTATGCTCTCGAGAGAAGCCACTAGTGAAACCTATGGCCCCTGGGTCTATTTTCCATCATATTAATCTTCCTTCAACAAGCTATTTCCTTTTTCGTTTATTTTGCTTTCTTTATTTTGCATCTTTATCATAAAAATACCAAAAATATTATCTTATCATATCTATCAGATCTCACTTTCGTAAGTGACCGTGAAGGGATTGACAACCCCTTTATTGCGTTGGTTGCGAGGATTTTATTTGTTTGTGTAGGTGCGAGGGACTCGTGCATGGCCTCCTACTGGATTGATACCTTGGTTCTCAAAAACTGAGGGAAATACTTACGCTACTTTGCTGCATCACCCTTTCCTCTTCAAGGGAAAAACAACATAGTGCTCAAGAGGTAGCACACTACTTTTACAAATACGCTTTGACGTATTAATAAAACTATAATGGAAACAGTTTGTAGCCCAACTTCTGTGGCACTAGCTTGCTCTTTTGATAATCTTATCAAATCGCACCCATACACTTTGGTAAGCTTTAATCTGCCAGGGGCTTCACTGTACCCCATAATACGGCAACATAGTCTGAACACTTTTTACAATATAGTTCGGCACCCCGAATTTAGCATTATATGCATTGGCTCCGAATCATGTCTTTGGTCAATAGTTGGGTTGCCCGGCTCCTGTGCTTACTACCTTACATTCCGCTATATCGGCTAGGGTAGAAAAGGGAGAACTACTGTGATTATGTCCTGGTTCATCCGGATGAGCACCTCAGTAGAGAAAGCCGAAGACTGACTGTCATGATGCAGCGTGAGCCGGTCAGCTCTTCGAAGGTTTCAAATCTTTAGCGGTTTTTTCCGCATTATGCGATGAATCGATTCCTATCTGATCAGGTGTTTACAACACTCTAGTCCGGATACTAGGGGTTGCGTCTAAATTTTTATTGTCAAACTCCTATGGCTAAGTGAGGGTGATAAAGCCACATAGTCTGATTGCCTGGTTCGTTGCGCTAAACACCTCCTTCAAGGACCAAATTCTTGGATAAAGAGTGTTTAGATTCATCCCGAACACCCTCGTACTACTTACGTGGGGCTGAAGTCGACGACTAGCCAACTCTCAGACTTGATAAAACGGCCGCACAGCAGGTAAAATTTAAAATAATAAACAACAAACCATCATATTACATATCAGCCTTGTTTTCATCATATAGGACGGGATAACATGAATATATTCATTCAAAAATAATGTCATTAGCACATTGCTCCGCCACAATGCGGGATCTCTTCAGAACATCTTCAAAATACCGCTCGGGCATGCGGTGCTCCTTGCCCGCGGGTTGTCCTTCGGTCGCGAGCTTGACGGCGTCCATCTTCGCCCATTGTATCTTGACATGGGCGAAGGCCATCTGCGCACCTTCTATGCAGACCGACCGCTTGATGGCGTCAAGAAGAGGGCAGGCATTCACTAGCCGCTTCACGAGTCTGAAGTAGCTGCCGGGTATAGCTTCTGCAGGACACAACCGGATTATTAAATCCTTCATGGCTAGTTTGGCCACCCTATGTAGCTCGACCAACTGTTTTAGCTGGTTGCTAAAGGGCACCGGATGTTCTGGCGCAAGGTATTGTGACCAGAACAACTTCTCCGTTGAGCTCCCCTCTTCAGCTCGGAAGAATCCCGCAGCGTCAGATACACTGCGTGGCAGATCCGCAAATGCCCCTGGGGAACTCCAAATCCGGTTTAGCATGAGATACCTCTTCTTCACATACTTGCTCTGCATAATAAAAGCCTTACACGCCGCAATTTTCTTGGCCTCTTGGATTTCCTAGAGGGCACTCTAGGCTTTGACTCGGGCCTCTTGTGCACTTTGACGGGCCTTGGCAAGTTCGGACTCTTGGTCCGCATTCTTGCGCTCCAAGGACTCGCATTTCTTCACGGCGTCATGTAGCTCCTGCTGGACCTCACCGACCCTGGCCTCGTGCTTTTCATGGGCGGCATGTTCATCTGTCGCCCTCTTCTGGGCTTCGACCAGCGCTGCCTTGAGGATTTCCACCTCGGACGCTGCTCCTACAAATTATTATACGGTCAACACAAGCAATTCATATCTTGCTATATCTGAATAGGTCATTACATACCCTGCTTGTCCTCTAGCTGCTTTTTCACTCGGCCGAGCTCTTCCTCGGCCCGCTCCAGACTCCGCCTCAGTCCGGAAACTTCGGAAGCATGAGAAGTCGCGGCCAGCAGTGATGCCTGCTTATTTACATAGACATATCTGGTTAGTCTCCTGCGAAAAACTATTTGATCCTCTGTTCGGCTCTTGTTTCCTAACACCAGACAGAGTCTCAGGGGCTACTATCTATACTGTGACTTTCTTTTCACAAATTGCATTGCTTACCTCAAAGCTTATTAAAAGTCTTGCGCAGGCTTCGGTCAGTCCGCTCTTCGCGGACTGAATCTTCTCAATCACCACACCCATGAGGGTACGGTGTTCCCCAACGATGGAGGCACTTCATAGCACTTCTAGTAGAGTATCTGGTGCCTCTGGTTGGATAGAGGTCACCAGCGGAATAGGCACACCTCCTTCTGACGAAGGAGGCTGCTTGCCGGATTCCGGAGCCGTATAGGTCTCCGAGACCGTATTCGGCTGGGGGCGGAATTGGACATGAGCCCCATCGTTAGTCTCCATGGGGATCTACTCCCCCATGTGTCCGGTGGCCGAGGTCTCGCCCTCTGGCACCGCCCTGATGGCCTCCTGCGTCTCTCCCTGGTCTGGGATCCTTCGGGACAACACCTCAGTGTCATCCATGGTCCTAGGAGAGGAGGCCGCCGGAAGGGACCCACTGTCCATCACCTTCGGGTCCAGCGAGTTCCCCGAAGACGAGGATCGCTCGAGGGCGGAACGAGCCGGACTGCAAGTGCATGATTCCACATGTTAAAATTATGAAGTAAAAAGGCTGATTATGAATGCGTCAGGGTCTCTGAATACTCACGATTTGGCCTGGGGCTTATCTCAGGGGCACCGTTCTGGGCTGCTATCGATGTCCCATGCAGAGCTATCCGCGAGGGAGACCTTCCCCTTATTGGACGCCTCCGCCTCCAGATTTGTGGAGGCCACCCTCTTCTTCATTCCCCCCTCGGGGGGGGGGGGAGTTGATTTCTTCTTCCTCTTCCTCCTCCTCGTCATCTTCGGCGGCGGAGTGAGTTTCAGCGTCTTCGGACGCCACGTCCGAAGTACCCTTGGGATGGAGGCCACCTCTGGTCCCCTTGGCCTTCTTCTTGGCCTTCTTCTCCGGCGCCTTGTAGGGCACGGAAACCAACATCTTCATCAGAAGCGGGATGGCTGGTTCCTCGGGCAGCGGAGCCGGACACTGAATCCGCTCCGCCTTCTTCGTCCAACCCTGAAAACACAAATAGGGAAGTTCAGACATCCTCCTTGAGTAAGCAAGTAAGGGATACACCTTGAAACACGGAAAACTTACCGAACTGGTGGGATGGGCCAGGTCGTGCCCATGGTCCTCAGTCGTCTTCGGCCACGTCTCGTTGGCCTTGAAGAGCACCTTCCAGATATCTTCATGCGTAGTTCCGAAGAACCATTGCAAGGTCTTGTGCTCGGTCGGATCGAACTCCCATAGGTGGCAAGCCCGGCTCTGGCATGGAAGGATCCGGCGAACTAGCATCACCTGAATCACATCGACAAGCCTGACGTTCTTGTCCATCATGCTCCTGATGTGCGTCTGAAGCACTACCAGCTCGTCTGACAAAGACCAATCCAGGCCCTTCTCTTGCCAGGAGGTAAGCCGCATTGGGGCCCTGGATTTGAATTCAGGAGCCGCGGCCCAGGTAGTGTCGCGGGGCTCTGTGATGTAGAACCACAACTTTTGCCACCCCTTGACGGTCTCCACGAAGGTGCCTTTGGGCCACGGGACATTGGACATTTTGCTCACCATGGCGCCTCCGCACTCTACGTGTTCGCCGCCCACCACCTTCGGCTTCACATTGAAGGTCTTCAGCCACAATCCAAAGTGGGGTGGGATGCGGAGGAAAGCCTCACACACGATGATGAATGTCGAGATAGTGAGGAAGGAATTTGGGTCCAGATCATGGAAATCTAGCCCATAGTAGAACATGAGCCTGCGGACGAAGGGGTGGAGTGGGAATCCCATCCTGCGGACAAAGTGGGGGATGAAAACTACCCTCTCATGGGGCTTCGAGGTATGGATGATCTGTCCCTCGGTCAGAAGCTGATGGGCGACCTCCTTGGCCAAATATCCGGCCTCCCGAAGCTAGGTGATGTTCTTCTCCATGACGGTGGAGGCCATCCACTTGTGCTGCGCTCCGGACATGCTCGGAGTGCTTTCTTGAGGCAGAAAAGATGAGAACTCAGGCGCTGGAGTTCGAGAGTAGGTAGGCGGAAAGACAGAAGGCGTGGGTGAAAGAGGTGAATCCTTATCTCCTCATAAAGGCAGTGAATATCAAGCGCCTCCCCACTCGCCATAAAACTCGCATATTCCCCAGGGGCCGTGCAGGCGGCACGGTTGGATTACCCATACCCATATTGATGAGAATCCTGCAATAAGGGGACACGATCTCTGCTTTGACAAGACGTGCCAATAAAGCCGCATCTTGAAATATGGAGTAGCAGACCGAAAACGGTTCGAAATAATAACTGAGCAAGGACATGATATCACGTACAAAAAGTTGTCAGCAGATTGGACTCGTGAAATATTATACTCTCTGCGGTGGTGTGTGATACTGGTTTTGCAGATCTGGACACGTTTGTTCTATTCGAAGACTATGTTGGAGTACTCGGAGGAGGAACCTGCCTTGCAATGCCGAAGACAATCTGCATGTCGGGCACCTCGTCATTGAAGCCTGGTTCAGGGGCTACTGAGGGAGTCCTAGACTAAGGGGTCCTCGGGCGTCCAGCCTGCTAGACATGGGCCAGACTGATGGGCTATGAAGATACAAGACCGAAGACTCTCACTCGTGTCCGGATGGGACTCTCCTTGGCGTGGATGGCAAGCTTGGCGTTCGCATATGAAGATTCCTTTCTCTGTAGCTAACTTTGTATAACCCTAGTCCCCTCCGGTGTCTATATAAACCGAAGGGTTTAGTACATAGAAACAATCATAATCACATAGGCTAGACTTCTAGGGTTTTAGCCATTATGATCTCGTGGTAGATCAACTCTTGTAATACTCATATTCATCAAGATCAATCAAGCGGGAAGTAGGGTATTACCTCCATAGAGAGGGCCCGAACCTGGGTAAACATCGTGTCCCATGTCTCCTGTTACCATCGACCCTAGACGCACAGTTCGAGACCCCCTACCCGAGATCCACCAGTTTTGACACCGACAGGAGGAATCATTATTTTGCGCGTAATAAGGAGGCGCTTCCTTCCTGTGGCCGTGGACCCAGCTGTCAGCCTCTTCACGTATAGTACTCTTCCGATGGAAGTTGTTCCTTGACCACATTGACCACACCGCGCCGAGAGCACCAAGGCGGTGGATGAAGGCGAGGCCTAGGAAGGGGACAACGCGGATCCGGGGAAGACACGGTAGTGGATGCCCGCGCGGAGAGGAGTACGAGGGTTCACTAGTTCGACTGCAGTGTGAGGCTACCGTCGCCGCAGAATAACAGGGGGTGTGGGTGAGTAGAGGGATGGCCTGGCCAGCGGTGGGAGTAGTAGGGGGTGGTGAGGCCTCCGCGGAAGCACAACCGGCCAAGGGAGGCAGCAGCGGGCGGCACGATCGGCGCTGGTTTGGGCAGCTGGAGCAAGAAGACCAGAGGTTGAAGAAGCACTATGACCGTTGGATGGACATCATACAGTCACTGGAGCTAGAATCATTCATATTGACTAAGTTGACAAAGCCCTCCATCTGCGTCAACTTAGTAGGCCCACAAGTTAGCCTCCCACTATGGTGGGTCCCAACTAGCAGGGGGGTATTCATTTTCTTGTGCGTAATAAGGAGGCACTTCCTTGCGTGCGAAGATACAGCTAGTGGGTCCAAGATGATAGTGGGGTGAACCTTTTTTTGCAAAATACAAAGGCCCTTCCGGTGGGTCCCTGCTATCAGGTGGAGGAATCATTATTTTGCGTGTAATAAGGAGGCATTTCCTTGTGTGCGGCCGTGGACCCAGCTGTCAGCCTCTCCACGTACAGTCCACTTCCAATGGATGTTGTTCGTTGACCACGCTACACCGAGAGCACCATGGCGGTGGATGACGGTGAGGCCTAAGAAGGGAACGACACGGAGCCGGTGAAGACTCGGCAGTGGTTGCCCACGCGGTGGGGAGTACGAGGGTTTACTGGTTCGGCTGTCGTTGCCAGAAAATAACAAGAGGTGTGGGTGAGTAGAGGAATGGCCTAGCCAGCGATGGAGTAGGGTGGGGCGGTGCGGCTTGTGTAGCAGCACAGCTGGCCACGAGAGGTGGGAGCAGGGAGTCCCACAGGCATTGGTTTGGGCGGCTGGAGCAAGAAGATCAGATATTGAAGAATCAGCACTGCCGTTGGATTAACATCCAACGGTCATTGTTGCTAGAATCGTTTGTGGGGTAAGTTGACAAAGCCTTTCATACATGACAACCTTGTAAACACATAAGTGAGCCTCCAAATCTGTCCCAAACAGTATACAGCCTGAAATTTCTAGCCAGATTCAAATTGATTTAAAAACTAAACATATCTTAATTTAAATCGAATGAAATTTTACCCGCACAAAAACAATGAAATTTAAAATATCAAAATCTAAAAGAAAAAAGTATTTTGGAACTAATTGCTTGTTTGCTGTATTTTTTTCATTTTACAACTCATTTATTATTACTTATAGCCCATTTTCTGGGCAAGCCCGAATGCATCCCTCCTCGTCTTGAAAGATTTCCGGCCCAGCATGGCGTAGAAAAGCAAGTAGGCCTACGTTGGTTATTCTGTAAAAAACAAAATAGCTAGGCTAGCCATTTTCAGAAAGGAAAAAACAAACTGGGCTGGTCATGTGGTAAACATATGAAATAAAAGCCTGGGCTAGACGGGCCACAGCTCCCGCACAACCCAGTTGATACCCTTCTCTGTCCCGAAAAAAACTATGCGCGCCGCTGGGTCCCTACTGTCATCCTCACCATGTACATTCATCTCCTTATTCCTCTCGGTTGTTGAACATGTTGACAACACCGGAGGGCGGCCCCGCGGCGAGCGAACCAAGGCAGAGGACAATGGTGAGGCCTCGGACGGGAACGAACAGGAGCCGGGGAAGATTCGCAGAGTTTTAGGGTGAGATGTGGCCACAATGCGTCCGCGACAGCACAACCTACCATGGGAGGCGGGAGCAGGCGGTCCCGCCAGTGCTGGTTTGGCTTTGGCGGCTCGATGAAGAAGAGACTGAATAAACACGACAGATGTTGAAAGTCAATCCAACGGTCAAGGTTGGCACAATCGTTTGTTGACTAAGCCGGCACCAAGTAGCATACTTTTTATATATAGGAAGAAAAGAAAAACTAGGCTCGTTCGCTTGATAACATTCCCGAAACTGCGACCGTTCGATCTTGCATCACAACTAAAACTGCGAGGAAAATGCGTTTGTTTGCCGTCCTCCTCTCAGGGAACGTTCGCCACATAAGTGACTAACACCCTTGGTTTTCAACCGAGAGGTCTTCGGTTCGAGTCCCAGGAACTCTCAATTTTGTCCTCCTTCCTTCCTCGAAAAAAAAGAAAGAAAATCAAAGAGTTCAGAAGGAGTATAGAACAAGCTAGTGTACCAGTAATGAGACATTGCTGAGTTTTAGAAAAAAGAGAGATGTGCTCCTGTAGCTGGTTCGAATCCAAACCTAGATTATGACTATATATGCTGCTATGCTACTCTGCAAGTAATGAAACTGACGTATCCAATGTTCGCTTCTCCTCTTCTCTACTTAATCTGCCTAGCATCAGAAGCTCTGGCCGCAGCAACCATGTCCGTTGGCTGCTCGTCCACCTACTCTTTAGCAGGCAACAACTAGATATGCGCCAAGCCGCCACCCATACCATTGCCTGTGGGTCTCATCACACCCCCACCGGCACATGCACCACGGCCGGTTGCTCATCGAAACCCGCTGCCGTTGTTGCGGTGCCACTTCTGCAAATCACGCTAAGTCATCCGTCGCGTCTCAACCACAATCCTCAACCCTGACCGAGTCTTTCTACAAATGCCCAAATCATGGGGTAATAATATGTTTAAGTGTTGTTCTGCTGCTTTCAGTTGCTGATTTTTTTAATAGTTTGGTTGATGATCTTCCAATTTGATTCGTGCAGAAAAGGGAAGATTCATGTGACTTGTATTTCTGGGAAGTTGCTAATGTGGGGGAATGCAACTACACTGATTATTTGGTTAGCTAAGGAATCCCAATACCAGCAGGTTGGGGTGTTGGACAAGTAACTGAAGGAACGACAGAAGAGGAAGATGCAGAGCAGAATATTAAAGATGCAATTCCTATTATCATGGCCAAGCAACAGTTGCTGAACGGCCTTGACAACAATGAGGAGATGAAAGAGCCTATGAAGATAATGGGCAAAATCGATGTGCTCTGTAGGATGATTGTCTCTTTATTTGCAGTGTATGTAGCACTCGTGATGTATTCAGTGGCAATGACATGAGCATTTTGCTGAAACTAGTAATGAATGAAACATGTTTAGCAGGCTGGGCGTAGTGTTGTGAACATCTAATGATTTATATTAACGGAAATCATGGGTATCCCCTTTTGCTCATAAATAAATAAACATCAGAGGTCCTTTTGCTAATAAATAAATAAATTAGCAGAGGCACTGTTGGATCAGCTTTGTTCACATTCGAAGACGTCGAGCAAATTGTAGTCCAACAGCAAACTATGTCATTAAATTCAAGTTTCACTGCCAAATATGAGTACAACTAAACAATAATGTCATCATGTTTTAGTCGTCATACAATCACCAAACACAAATCAACATACATAATAAGTGATGTTCTCACAGCAAAATACTAAACAACAGGTTCATTAGGTTTCAGTTGTCATAGCAAACACAATTTCACATAGTAGATAAAAAATGTCTTCTAGCAAAAGCAATCTAATCATCATCTGCAGTAGCAGTGTCAACATCTTCGCCATGTGTATCAGTCTGAATCGTAATTCGCCATAGTGTCATCAGCTTCTTCATTCTCAATGTCCTCGAACGTTGTCTTCTTCTTGATCAACTCTTGTATGTCCAAAGCCTGACAGGCAATATTTTCGACAGCGTCATTGACGTGATGGTTCTCAAAGATATTAGGAACATCTGTGGAATCTTGTACATCAAGAGCAGTGTAAGCATCATCTTGTTGTGCAACTTCATTAAACAAATTCCTCTGCTCAAACCTTTGCAATAATCTCCAGTCATCGCTACGTGCAAATGTGTCTTCCAAGAAAAATATATGTGTTGCTTGATTTGCCAAAATAAAAGGCTTGTTGGTATGGTATGCCGTCTTGACATTGGTGGTTTGAAATAATCATTAGCTCTAGGTTTTGTGATCCTGGAAAATAGGTTATACCAATGACAGCACAACAGAACGACACACCGATGAACCTCAAAACTGGAGATATACTGCAACTGGACAATGTCTGTTATGTTAGCATACATTTCAGTTGTCTCTCTGCCGTACGTATCTGTGCTCATGATGGCATTGTTTTATGTCTTCCTGCCTTCGTCGCATGCAAGGGTGTTGTAGCGCACATCTCCAATAACACAAGATTCATAATGTCTTACCCGAGTATCAGGACCCATTGCTAGTGCATAAAGGGCATCATCAACTGCCTGCCCATCCTCCCGCATCTTCTTAACCTATGGTTAGAAAATAGAAAACTTGATCATCTTATGTACTCAATATATTAAAAAGCCTGACAGTGCAATTCAAAAGCTTACATGGCTCTTGAACCATTTTGCAAATCCTGCCATAACCAGTTTGTCAATGTTTCTTGGCTTTTGTGTCAGTAACTCCTTTTTGTAGATGCTACACAACATAGTGATCACGTCAAACATCTAAATATATAAGAATGTGTTGCAAGTTTAGTAGATTAAGATGTATAAGCTGCAGTACTTAGCACTTACTTGATATAAGGTAGTATCTCAGGATAGTTATTCAACACATACCAAACCATTTTGTCCAAATCTTTAGGTTTGTCATCTTGTCGACTCTTCCCTATAACTCGGACAGAACAATCGAAAACATTGAGCCCGGGATTGTCTTCACCCACCTCTTTGCTAAGCTGATCGGCTGTTTCAATGTATTTTGAGCAGAATGTCAATGCTTCTGTAGCAATGTAGGCCTCTACAATGGAACCCTCAGGTCTAGCTCTATTCCTAACATAGCCCTTGAAAGTGCCTAGCCGCCTTTCAATAGGGTACATCCAGCCATACTGTACTGGACCTCTAAGTAGTGCCTCATCAGGTAGATGAACAGCCAAATGCACCATCACATCAAAGAAGGATGGAGGATATACCTTCTCAAGGTCGCATATGATAGTTGGTATCTTGTCTCTAAGACGCTCCAAAGCATCTATCTTGATATTTCTACTACAGAGTTCCCTGAGGAATTGTCCCAACTCTGCAACTGCTCTATATAAGTCAGGGCGGCCCAATCCTCTAAGGATAATAGGTAAAACCCTTTGAAGTAGGACGTGGTAGTCATGAGTTTTCAACCTTTGTACCTTGTTTCCATCTGCACTAACTCTCCTTTCAGGGTTGGAAGCAAATCCATGTGGGAATCTCACATGTGATAGGACCTCGCATAATTCTTTTCTTTTTACCTTGTCAAAGACATACATAGCTGGTGCCATATCCCGTGGTTTACCTTCATCTTGCACCTGCAAATCCTTTCTGATACCCAGGTGTGTCAAATCAATCCTAGATTTTAAGGTATCTTTCATATTGCCTTAAATATTAAGAAGTGTGTCAATAATGTTGTCACTTATATTTTTCTCGATGTGCATCACATCAAGATTATGCCGCAGATCCAAATCTTTCCAATACTCCAAGTCCCACAAAGTGGACCTGCGGGTAAACAATAATCTTTCTTCTGCCCTGCCATGCTTCCTTTTCCCACTACCATTATCAGGATGGTTTCCTGGTTTAATATGCCTGACCTTCTCTAATTCCACTTGCAACTCATCGGCGGTGAGCCTCTTTGGCGCATCATAGTTTTCATGCTTTGCATTGAACACGTTTCTTCAGTATTTTGTAGGATGCGGCTTGTCCTTGGCAAGGAAACAGCGGTGCCCAATGTAATAGATCTTGCTAAGTATTGCGTATGACAGTAGATTCCTGTCACAGCGAACACATGCATTGTAACCATGTGTCGTTCGCCCTGACATAGTTCCCAAAGCCGGATAATAATGGATGCACGAAATTATAACAGCACGCAGAAAGAAACCAGCTGGTGGGCTGCTATATAGGTCTCGAGTGAGAACTGTTGGAAATATGCCCTAGAGGCAATAATAAAATGGTTATTATTATATTTCTTTGTTCATGATAATTGTCTATTGTTCATGCTATAATTGTGTTATCCGGAAATTGTAATACATGTGTGAATACATAGACCACAACACGTCCCTAGTGAGCCTCTAGTTGACTAGCTCGTTGATCAAAAGATAGTCATGGTTTCCTGACTATGGACATTGAATGTCATTGATAACGGGATCACATCATTAGGAGAATGATGTGATGGACAAGACCCAATCCTAAGCATAGCTCAAAGATCGTGTAGTTCGTTTGCTGCAGCTTTTCCGAATGTCAAGTATCATTTCCTTAGACCATGAGATTGTGCAACGCCCGGATACCATAGGAGTGCCTTGGGTGTGCCAAACGTCACAACGTCACTGGGTGACTATAAAGGTACACTACAGGTATCTCCGAAAGTGTCTGTCGGGTTGGCACGAATCGAGACTGGGATTTGTCACTCCGTATGACAGAGAGGTATCTCTGGGCCCACTCGATAATGCATCATCATAATGAGCTCAATGTGACCAAGTGGTTGATCACGGGATCATGCATTACGGCACGAGTAAAGTGACTTGCCGGTAACGAGATTGAACGAGGTATTGGGATACCGACGATCGAGTCTCGGGCAAGTAACGTACCGATTGACAAAGGGAATTGTATACGAATTGATTGAATCCTCGACATCGTGGTTCATACGATGAGATCATCGTGGAGCATGTGGGAGACAACATGGGTATCCAGATCCTGTTGTTGGTTATTGACCAGAGAGTCATCTCGGTCATGTCTGCAAGTCTCCCGAACCCATAGGGTCTACACACTTAAGGTTCGGTGATGCTAGGGTTGTAGATATATTAGTATGCAGTAACCCGAAAGTTGTTCGGAGTCCCGGATGATATCCCGGACGTCACGAGGAGTTCTGGAATGGTCCGGAGGTAAAGATTTATATATAGGAAGTCTAGTTTCGGCCATCGGGAAGGTTTCGGGGGTCGCCGATATTGTACCGGGACCACCGGAAGGGTCCCGGGGGTCCACTGGGTGGGGCCACCTATCCCGGAGGGCCCCATGGGCTGAATTGGGAGGGGAACCAGCCCCTAGTGGGCTGGAGCGCCCCCCCTTGGGCCTCCCCTGCGCCTAGGGTTGGGAAACCCTAGGGGTGGGGGCGCCCCCCACTTGGCTTGGGGGGGGGGGGAAGCCACCCCTTGGTCGCCGCCCCCTTGGAGATCCATCTCCCTAAGGCTGGCGCCCCCCCAAGGCCCCTATATAAAGAGGGGGGAGGGAGGGAAGCCGCACCTTTGCTCTTGGTGCCTCCCTCTCCCTCCATAACACCTCTCCTCCCCGCTGGCGCTTGGCGAAGCCCTGCCGGGATCCTACTGCATCCACCACCACGCCGTCGTGCTGCTGGATCTTCATCAACCTCTCCTTCCCCCTTGCTGGATCAAGTTGGAGGAGACGTCTTCCCAATCGTACGTGTGTTGAACACGAAGGTGCCGTCCGTTCGGCACTTGGTCATCGGTGATTTGGATCATGTCGAGTACGACTCCATCAACCCCGTTCTCTTGAACGCTTCCACGCGCGATCTACAAGGGTATGTAGATGCACTCCTCTCTCCCTCGTTGCTAGATGACTCCATAGATTGATCTTGGTGATGCGTAGAAAATTTTAAAATTCTGCTACGTTCCCCAACAGTGGTATCAGAGCTAGGTCTATGCATAGTTTCTATGCACGAGTAGAACACAAAGTAGTTGTGGGTGTCGATATTGTCAATTATCTTGCCGTTACTAGTCTTATCTTGATTCGGCGGCATTGTGGGATGAAGCGGCCCGGACCGACCTTACACGTACGCTTACGTGAGACTGGTTCCACCGACTGACATGCACTAGTTGCATAAGGTGGCTGGCGGGTGTCTGTCTCTCCCACTTTAGTCGGATCGGATTCGATGAACAGGGTCCTTATGAAGGGTAAATAGAAATTGGCAATTCACGATGTGTTCTTGGCGTAGGTAAGAAACGTTCTTGCTAGAAACCTATAGCAGCCACGTAAAAACTTGCAACAACAATTAGAGGACGTCTAACTTTTTTTTGCAGCAAGTGCTTTGTGATGTGATATGGCCAAAGGATGTGATGAATGATATATGTGATGTATGAGATGATCATGTTCTTGTAATAGGAATCACGACTTGCATGTCGATGAGTATGACAACCGGCAGGAGCCATAGGAGTTGTCTTTATTTATTTATGACCTGCGTGTCAACATAAACGTCATGTAATTACTTTACTTTATTGCTAAAGCGTTATCCATAGTAGTAGAAGTAATAGATGATGAGACAATTTCAAGAAGACACGATGATGGAGATCATGGTGTCATGCCGGTGACAACGATGATCATGGAGCCCCGAAGATGGAGATCAAAAGGAGCAAATGATATTGGCCATATCATGTCACTATTTGATTGCATGTGATGTTTATCATGTTTTACATCTTATGTGCTTAGAACGACGGTAGCTTAAATAAGATGATCCCTCGTAATAATTTCAAGAAAGTGTTCCCCTAACTGTGCACCGTTGCGAAGGTTCGTTGTTTCGAAGCACCACGTGATGATCGGGTGTGATAGATTCTAACGTTCGGATACAACGGGTGTAAGCCAGATTTACACACGCAATACACTTAGGTTGACTTGACGAGCCTAGCATGTACAGGCATGGCCTCGGAACACAGAAGACCGAAAGGTCGAGCATGAGTCGTATAGAAGATACGATCAACATGAAGATGTTCACCGATGTTGACTAGTCCGTCTCACGTGATGATCGAACACGGCCTAGTTGACTCGGATCATGTTTCACTTAGATGACTAGAGGGATGTCTATCTGAGTGGGAGTTCATTGAGTAATTTGATTAGATGAACTTAATTATCATGAACTTAGTCTAAAAGCTTTACAATATGTCTTATAGATCAAATGGCCCATGTTGTCCTCAACTTCAACGTGTTCCTAGAGAAAACCAAGCTGAAAGATGATGGCAGCAACTATACGGACTGGGTCCAGAACCTGAGGATCATCCTCATAGCTGCCAAGAAAGATTATGTCCTAGAAGCACCGCTAGGTAACGCACCTGTCCCAGAGAACCAAGACGTTATGAACGCTTGGAAGTCACGTGCCGATGATTACTCCCTCGTTCAGTGCGGCATGCTTTACAGCTTAGAACCGGGGCTCCAGAAGCGTTTTGAGAGACACAAGCATATGAGATGTTCGACGAGCTGAAAATGGTTTTCCAAGCTCATGCCTGGGTCGAGAGATATAAAGTCTCCGACAAGTTATTCAGCTGTAAGATGGAGGAAAATAGTTCTGTCAATGAGCACATACTCAAAATGTCTGGGTTGCATAACCGCTTGACTCAGCTGGGAGTTAATCTCCCGGATGACGCGGTCATTGACAGAATCCTTCAGTCGCTTCCACCGAGCTACAAGAGCTTTGTGATGAACTTCATGCAGGGGATGGAAAAGACCATTCCTGAGGTATATTCAATGCTGAAATCAGCGGAGGTAGAAATCAAAAAGGAACATCAAGTGTTGATGGTGAATAAAACCACTAAGTTCAAGAAAGGCAAGGGTAAAAAGAACTTCAAGAAGGACGGCAAGGGAGTTGCCGCGCCCGGTAAGGAAGCTGCCGGGAAGAAGCCAAAGAATGGACCCAAGCCCGAGACTAAGTGTTTTATTGCAAGGGAAGTGGTCACTGGAAGCGGAACTGCCCCAAATACTTAGCGGACAAGAAGGCCGGCAACACCAAAGGTACATGAGATATACATGTAATTGATGTGTACCTTACCAATACTCGTAGTAGCTCCTGGGTATTTGATACCGGTGCGGTTGCTCACATTTGTAACTCAAAGCAGGAGCTGCGGAATAAGCGGAGACTGGCGAAGGACGAGGTGACGATGCACGTCGGGAATGGTTCCAAGGTCGATGTGATCACCGTCGGCACGCTACCTCTACATTTACCTACGGGATTAGTTTTAAACCTCAATAATTGTTATTTAGTGCCAACTTTGAGCATGAACATTGTATCAGGATATCGTTTAATTCGAGATGGCTACTCATTTAAATCCGAGAATAATGGTTGTTCTATTTATATGAGAGATATGTTTTATGGTCATGCTCCGATGGTGAATGGTTTATTCTTAATGAATCTCGAGCGTAATGTTACACATATTCATAGTGTGAATACCAAAAGATGTAAGGTTGATAATGATAGTCCCACATACTTGTGGCACTGCCGCCTTGGTCACATAGGTGTCAAACGCATGAAGAAGCTCCATGTAGATGGACTTTTGGAGTCTCTTGATTACGAATCATTTGACACGTGCGAACCATGCCTCATGGGTAAAATGACCAAGACTCTGTTCTCAGGAACAATGGAGCGAGCAACCAACTTATTGGAAATCATACATACTGGTGTGTGCGGTCCAATGAGTGTTGAGGCTCGCGGTGGCTATCATTATGTTATCACCCTCACTGATGACTTGAGTAGATATGGGTATGTCTACTTAATGAAACACAAGTCTGAGACCTTTGAAAAGTTCAAGGAATTTCAGAGTGAGGTTGAGAATCAACGTGACAAGAAAATCAAGTTCTTGCGATCAGATTGTGGGGGAGAATACTTGAGTCACGAATTTGGCACACACTTAAGAAAATGTGGAATAGTTTCACAACTCACGCCGCCTGGAACACCTCAGCGTAATGGTGTGTCTGAACGTCGTAATCGCACTCTGCTGGATATGGTGCGATCTATGATGTCTCTTACCGATCTACCGCTGTCATTTTGGGGCTATGCTTTAGAGACTGCCGCATTCACTTTAAATAGGGCTCCATCGAAATCCGTTGAGACGACACCGTATGAATTATGGTTTGGGAAGAAACCTAAGCTGTCGTTTCTAAAAGTTTGGGGATGCGATGCTTATGTCAAGAAACTTGAACCTGAAAAGCTCGAACCCAAATCGGAAAAATGCATCTTCATAGGATACCCTAAAGAAACTATTGGGTATACCTTCTACCTCAGATCTGAAGGCAAGATCTTTGTTGCCAAGAATGGGTCCTTTCTAGAGAAAGAGTTTCTCTCGAAAGAAATAAGTGGGAGGAAAGTAGAACTTGATGAAGTATTACCTCTTGAACCGGTAAGTGGCGCAGCTCAAGAAAATGTTCCTGAGGTGCCTGCACCGACTAGAGAGGAAGTTAATGATGATGATCATGAAACTTCAGATCAAGTTGCTACTGAACTTCGTAGGTCCACAAGGACACGTTCCGCACCAGAGTGGTACGGCAACCCTGTCTTGGAAATCATGTTGTTAGACAACGGTGAACCTTCGAACTATGAAGAAGCGATGGCAGGCCCCGGATTCTGACAAATGGCTGGAAGCCATGAAATCTGAGATAGGATCCATGTATGAAAACGAAGTATGGACTTTGACTGACTTGCCCGATGATCGGCGAACCATAGAAAATAAATGGATCTTTAAGAAGAAGACAGACGCGGATGGTAACGTAACCATCTATAAAGCTCGGCTTGTCGCTAAGGGTTATCGACAAGTTCAAGGGGTTGACTACGATGAGACTTTCTCACCCTTAGCGAAGCTGAAGTCCGTCCGAATTATGTTAGCAATTGCCGCATTCTATGACTATGAGATATGGCAAATGGACGTCAAAACGGCATTCCTTAATGGTTTTCTTAAGGAAGAATTGTATATGATGCAGTCGGAAGGTTTTGTTGATCCTAAAAATGCTGACAAGGTGTGCAAGCTCCAACGCTTGATTTATGGGCTGGTGCAAGCATCTCAGAGTTGGAACATTCGTTTTGATGAGATGATCAAAGCGTTCGGGTTTACGCAGACTTATGGAGAAGCCTGCATTTACAAGAAAGTGAGTGGGAGCTCTGTAGCATTTCTCATATTGTATGTGGATGACATACTGTTGATGGGAAATGATATAGAATTCTTGGAAAGCATAAAGACCTACTTGAACAAGTGTTTTTCAATGAAGGACCTTGGAGAAGCTTCTTATATATTAGGCATCAAGATCTATAGAGATAAATCGAGACGCCTCATTGGTCTTTCACAGAGTACGTACCTTGACAAGATATTGAAGAAGTTCAAAATGGATCTGTCAAAGAAGGGGTTCTTGCCTGTATTGCAAGGTACGAGATTGAGCACGGCTCAATGCCCGACCACGGCAGAAGATAGAGAAAAGATGAGTGTCGTCCCCTATGCCTCGGCCATAGGGTCTATCATGTATGCTATGCTGTGTACCAGACCTGATGTAAACCTTGCCGTAAGTTTGGTAGGAAGGTACCAAAGTAATCCCGGCATGGAACACTAGGCAGCGGTCAAGAATATCCTGAAGTACCTGAAAAGGACTAAGGATATGTTTCTCGTTTATGGAGGTGACGAAGAGCTTGTCGTAAAGGGTTACGTCGATGCTAGCTTCGACACAGATCTGGATGACTCCAAGTCACAAACCGGATACGTGTATATTTTGAATGGTGGGGCAGTAAGCTGGTGCAGGTGCAAGCAAAGCGTTGTGGCGGGATCTACATGTGAAGCGGAGTACATGGCAGCCTCAGAGGCAGCACAAGAAGTAGTCTGGGTGAAGGAGTTCATAACCGACCTAGGAGTCATACCCAATGCGTCGGGCCCGATGACTCTCTTCGGTGACAACACTGGAGATATTGCCCTTGCCAAGGAGCCCAGGTTTCACAGGAAGACCAGGCATATCAAGCGTCGCTTCAACTCCATTCGTGAAAGTGTTCAAAATGGAGACATAGAGATTTGTAAAGTACATACGGACCTGAATGTGGCAGATCCGTTGACTAAACCTCTCCCTAGAGAAAAACATGATCAACACCAGAACTGCATGGGTGTTCGATTCATCACAATGTAACTAGACTATTGACTCTAGTGCAAGTGGGAGACTATAGGAAATATGCCCTAGAGGCAATAATAAAATGGTTATTATTATATTTCTTTGTTCATGATAATTGTCTATTGTTCATGCTATAATTGTGTTATCCGGAAATTGTAATACATGTGTGAATACATAGACCACAACACATCCCTAGTGAGCCTCTAGTTGACTAGCTCGTTGATCAAAAGATAGTCATGGTTTCCTGACTATGGACATTGAATGTCATTGATAACGGGATCACATCATTAGGAGAATGATGTGATGGACAAGACCCAATCCTAAGCATAGCTCAAAGATCGTGTAGTTCGTTTGCTGTAGCTTTCCCGAATGTCAAGTATCATTTCCTTAGACCATGAGATTGTGCAACTCCCAGATACCGTAGGAGTGCCTTGGGTGTGCCAAACATCACAACGTAACTGGGTGACTATAAAGGTACACTACAGGTATCTTCGAAAGTGTCTGTTGGGTTGGCACGAATCGAGACTGGGATTTGTCACTCCGTATGACAGAGAGGTATCTCTGGGCCCACTCGGTAATGCATCATCATAATGAGCTCAATGTGACCAAGTGGTTGATCACGGGATCATGCATTACGACACGAGTAAAGTGACTTGTCGGTAACGAGATTGAACGAGGTATTGGGATACCGACGATCGAGTCTCGGGCAAGTAACGTACCGATTGACAAAGGGAATTGTATACGGATTGATTGAATCCTCGACATCGTGGTTCATCCGATGAGATCATCATGGAGCTTGTGGGAGCCAACATGGGTATCCAGATCCCGTTGTTGGTTATTGATCGGAGAGTCGTCTCGGTCATGTCTGCATGTCTCCCGAACCCATAGGGTCTACACAATTAAGGTTCGGTGACGCTAGGGTTGTAGAGATATTAGTATGCAGTAACCCGAAAGTTGTTCGGAGTCCTGGATGAGAACCCGGACATCACGAGGAGTTTCGGAATGGTCCGGAGGTAAAGATTTATATATAGGAAGTCTAGTTTCGGCCATCAGAAAGGTTTCGGGGGTCGCCAGTGTTGTACCGAGACCACCGGAAGGGTCCCGGGGGTCCACCGGGTGGGGCCACCTATCCCGGAGGGCCCCATGGGCTGAATTGGGAGGGGAACCAGCCCCTAGTGGGCTGGTGCGCCCCCCCTTGGACCTCCCCTACGCCTAGGGTTGGGAAACCCTAGGGGTGGGGGTGCCCCCCACTTGGCTTGGGGGGGAAGCCACCCCTTGGCCGTCGCCCCCTTGGAGATCCATCTCCCTAGGGCCGGTGCCCCCCCAAGGCCCCTATATAAAGAGAGGGGAGGGAGGGCAGCCGCACCTTTGCTCTTGGCGCCTTCCTCTCCCTTCGTAACACCTCTCCTCCCCGCTGGCGCTTGGCGAAGCCCTGCCGGGATCCTGCTGCATCCACCACCACGCCGTCGTGCTGCTGGATCTTCATCAACCTCTCCTTCCCCCTTGCTGGATCAAGTTGGAGGAGACATCTTCCCAACCGTACGTGTGTTGAACGCGGAGGTGCCGTCTGTTCGGCACTTGGTCATCGGTGATTTGGATCACGTCGAGTACGACTCCGTCAACCCCATTCTCTTAAACGCTTCCGCGCGCGATCTACAAGGGTATGTAGATGCACTCCTCTCTCCCTCGTTGCTAGATGACTCCATAGATTGATCTTGGTGATGCATAGAAAATTTTAAAATTCTGCTACGTTCCCCAACAAGAACACCCCTCCATAGTTGTTGAAGTTCCTCCACAAGAGGCTCCATGAATAAACCAAAATCCTTTCCAGGAATTTTTGGACCTGGGATGAGCAAGGCCATCATGTAGTTTGATTCTTTGGTGCAGACATTTGGAGGCATGTTGTAAGTGATAGCAAGCACTGGCCACATGCTATATGTGGCGCTTTGGTGGCCAAATGGGTTAAATCCATCTGAAGCCAAGCCAAGTCTAATGTGTCTCGGTCAGCAGCAAACTTTTTGTGTTTCTGATTGAAGCTTTTCCAATCACTACCTTGAGATGGATGGCTCATTACATTCTGATCTCTATACTCCTGGTTCCTAGAATGCCACAGTACATCCTTTCTTGTTTCAGCATCATGAAACAACCTCTGCAATCTTGGTATAATTAGAAAATGTCTCAGAACATTATGAGGAATCCTCTTCACAGCATTGCCATCTTTCCATCTTGATGATTTGCATTTTGGGCATTCACTTAAGTTGGCATAATCTTTCCGGAATAGAAGACAATTATTCTTATAAACATGGATCATATCATATCCAATTCCAACTGCATGAAGGAAATTCTTCATTTTACTGTAGGTGTGTGGCAGCTCAGACGCATCTGGGGAAGATTCACGGAAAGCAGCCAACATCGCATCAAATGATTTGTTGGTCATCCGCTCAGATGTCTTCACCTGAAGAAAGGTGACCATAGCTGAGAATACTGATAGCTTATTTCCTGGGGTGACAGCCACGTTGCATTGTTCCAACATGCGGGCCCACCATTGTTCCAACATGTGCTCGTGCATTTCGTAGCATTGTTTCAATGTTGGTCGAACTCACTGGCTCCACCACCACCTCCTCCTCCTCCTCTTCCACCTAAGCATCAGGCGGATCAAGATGATGATCTGTTGCTTCCACATAGTTAGTAACATTGACGTTCACAGCTTCACCATGATGAACCCACCTAGTATATGTGACTGACATCCCATACAAGTGTAGATGATTTTGCACAGTCGATTGGGGTCTTTTAACTGAATTCATACAAGTGCTACACGGGCAGAGCACATCTGATTTTGAACCACCGTACTCAGCTCTGATAAAGTTCATGAAGTTTTCAACCCCCTCAACATATGCAGCGAAGAACCTTCTAGAAGAAGTTATCCAAGTCCTATCCATCTGTTAGACATACAAATTAGTTCTTCTACTAGATATTATAGGAAAAACATATATGCTTTTTTATGAAGTCCAAAAAAAATACCTAGGTCGATGTCTAAAGCTATGGCAAGATATTTGGACAAGTAGATCTAAGTAACGAAATATATGTAAAGCTAATCCAGCAAACAGATTTGAGTGCTAAATTATGGCAGGCTATTTCAGCCGTCAATGAGGTGGAGCACACAGCTATCGAACTATCGAAGGCCATCTCAGCAACAAAGATCGAGTATAAAACGGTGTAGATCTATTTCACCTAATAGATTGGCTACTAGACCATGGCAATCTATGTCACAATAAATACATGGCAGGATATTTTAGCAACTAATCGGGCTTGGCATGCCATCTCAGCTAAGCAGATTGAGTGCAGAACAGGGCAAGGAAGCTTCTTAAGCAGAGCATATTGACTGTAAACTACTTTGGCAAACCGTGAGATAAATAGCATCTATCAGATAACATTCAGCGCTACACGGACATGCACGGGGCCGCGGTCTAGAATGCGCGTACCGTGGAGAAGCTGACCGCCGTGTGTCTCCACATGAATGTCGCCAGCAGTGGCGGCGCTGACCGCGTGCGTCTCCGCAAGAACGTCGCCAGTGGTGCCGGCGCGGCTAGCGGACAGCAGTCTACAAGAGTGTACTGTGGGAGCGAGAGGATCGCTGTGTGTCCCCTCGATGAACCGCAGTGCCGATGTATCGGCGCGGCAGGGATGGAGGCTTTGGCGGAGCGAATGGAGTGGAGGGGGCCGGAGGGTATGGGGAATATTATTGGCTAGTTGGCCGAAGGGCAGTTGAATTTGGGATTTGGGGGGAATTTGTTTGGGGGGGTCGCGCAGTGGGCGGGGGGTTGGCGCATGGTTGGTTTCTCCAAGTGCAGTCCCACATGTGAGTGAAGAGGCAAGCCGAAGAACTTTCCGTTTGCGTGAGCCATGTGCACGACCGAACGTGTGTGGGGTGCAATGCGACCGCGGTAGGGGTGCTGTGAGTGTACCGCCTTTTTTCCTTTTAAACTTGGTGCTTCACCCCCTCAAAAAGAACTTGGTGCTTCGCGTGATCCATGGATACTACTACTAGTAATCCAGTAATCCCGACTAAAACAGCATGGCCGGGTCTTTTCCCGCGCGATATGCTGGGAAGTTGGCTTAGTTGGGTTTTTAGGACAAGTAATGCTACACCTACATAATCCCAGTTACCTAATTAACGTAATGTGAAATGTGTGAGCTATTGATTGTAGATTGGGGGGAGGGAGGGGCTCACCACCATGAAAATCAGGGAGGAGAAAGAGAGAGGCAATTTACGTTAACCCTTTCATAGGTTCCTGTAGATGTAGAAAGATGTGAAATGCATGAATGTGTAGTGGACGTACTATTGGAGTGCCTAAGATAAACTGTGTATGTAGACCCTATGTGTTTATTTACTTCGCATGTTAGCTTTGTCTCCGGTCAAACCTTTTGAGTTTATACACACAAAAACGAATCATCATTCCATATACTCCTACAATATATCTTACTATTACTGTGAAAGTTCATATACACCGGATGAGATTAATGCAAACACGGCAGATTTTCATTACATTTCAAAATTTTATAGGACAGAAAAATAAAAGAAACCCGACCCTAAACCTATTCTACGGTGGCGACCAACGTCCTCCATCTGCGATCTCCATGTACAAGTGCAGGGTTCAAGACCCGTGAAGTGAAGGTGCGGTCTCCGATGAGGAAGAGTAGAACATGGGAGACAGACCGGCCAGTTGGCACACCATGCCCTGCCGCCTCCCATGCCCTACTCATCCTCGGAGGAGTCCCCGGTCTCGGTGGTGCCGGACGTTGGACGGCGGCAAGTAGGACGCATGGCTGATGGTGCTCCCGTCGTCGGCCGCCAGCGTGGCCACCGCTTGTGTGGTCGCATCCGCGTCCGGCTACACCTCTATTGCGTCGCGAGAGGCGACTTGAGCAAGGGCGGCGACCTCGAGCTTCATCCCCGAAGACAAGCTCTCCCGCAGAGCATTCGCGCTCGCGTTCATGGCGGATGTGGTGCCAGGTAGCAGGACGATGTGCTATGGTGTGGAGTTTAGCTGGGCGTTGCCACTTTAAGTAGCGTATTCCGGTGAGGCCAAGCGTCCAAGTGCGTCATTAAGTCACCGGAGTTGGTTCCTCGGGCACCGGGCGTAACGACGGCATACGGACGGATGGAATGAATGCGGGCAGTTGGCGCCGACTAGGAACGCACCGCTCGACGACATGAGGGACGAGGGTTTTTGGTGTGCCAGGGTAGTGAGCTGCGGTCATGGCAACGTTGGAGATGCCCTTTGCTCACATGCGATCCCCACATGTCATTGAAAAAGCAAGATGACCCTGCATGTTCTCAGGTCCTGGGGATGGAGTTGGCCGCGCTACACCACTCCGCGGACGTGTCGCAGCACGCGCGCTTTAGCGCCCCATGCATCCTCGACGAGCTGGGTGTTGATCTGCTGGCCGTGCCACAACGCTAACACCACCCTCAGCACAGTGAAGCCAACCGTGTCCAGCGACGATGAGCGTGTCGCTCACCGCGGTCGCCGTGTCCAGAGGCGGTGCGGGAGCTGCGCCACATTGCTGGCCCCCACGACCCACATGAATGGTTGCCGGTGGCGAGGAGGTCGTGGGCCAGCTCCTCCATTGGACTAGTCTGCGCCACGCCGTCCCGACAAGTGTCCCCCACATGTCGGTTTCCCTGTTTTCCGGGCCAAATTCGAGCGTCAGTGCTCCGCGTTGCGCATTAGGCGCAGAATAGGTGGTTTTTGTGCCCTGGTTCAAATGTGGTACAATACCAAGTTGTTACCCTAGCCCCAAGTGTGGTGGTTTTGGGTATGGTACCACCCATGTTCCGGAAGTACTAACTATACTAGTCCCTGCGTACTCCCTCTGTTTTTATTTACTCCGCATTTTAGCTTTGCTCAAAGTCAAACTTTGTAAACTTTGACAAAGTTTATAGACAGAAATAATAACATATACAATAACAAATCAATACCATTAGATTCATTATTGAATATACTTTCACATCATATAGATTTTCTATTGTAAATGTTCAAATTTGTTCTATAAATTTGGTCAAACTTTATGAAGTTTGACTTCAGTCAAACCTAATATGCAGAGTAAATAAAAACGGAGGGAGTATCTTACTCCGTGACCAACACAGAAGGGAAAACGAGACAACTTATTGTTTATTTGAGCCGTTCAAGTATAATCATGTGGCGTTGCTTATTTCTCATTCCTCTCCAACCCTCTTCTCCATCGATCATGCCGCCCTCTGGTCGAGTCCATCCTCCCGCATGCCTCATTTGAACATTCCACCGAGTATCATTCACATGTGGGCCTAGACCATGCTTGTATTTCCAATGTTGTAATTTGTCTCACATGCATACAAACAAACAGTTCGTTTAAAGTTTCACTTTGCCTCCACTACGTGTCGCTTCCCGTCTTAGTTTTGACATCCCATTCGGTTCATGCCCCGACACATCTTGACAAGATCGATTGATGTTGAGAGATCAATTGCGTGTTGTGCAAGGAGATAAAGGTTTGGCCTGTTTCTATGATATAAATGACTCGCGGGGGGGTCTGTGGGGATCAGAGGGAGTATATTGTACATTCATAAGTGAAACAAACGTATTGTGCCCATCCTAGTCCTCTTTCAATCGATCTCTGGACCCCGAGATGAAATCGAGAGAGAACGAGTGGGTGCATGTGTGATACCTAAGGCGGATTCAAAATTTTGAACCGGTGATCATAGCATCCGCAAATCATATATAAAGGGTATTCAATGTCCGTTTCTCTTTTGAATGTACAATACACTCCCTCTGATCCTTTCTAGTTTACATATAAGTTTTATGTGTAGTCCAAGTATCTCTACTTTGATCAAACTTACAGAAAAAAGTATCAACATTCAACAACGCCCAATCAATATTGTTAGATTCGTATGTACTCCTAGATTTGTATTCAAACAGACACGGTTTCCAATTTGTTTTCAACCATGTGAATGTGCTTGTTCTTGCACATGCTCTTCCTACTAGGATTTCGCCATGTATAGCCAGTCCAATAGTAACTTTTTTAAGCTCCCTGTCCAATAGTACTAGTGGAGTACTGACAACATCTGTAACATAGTATGCAGTGCTAATAGTACTCCCTTCTTCCATTTATATAGGGCCTAAGAGCAAGTCTAATAAGGCCTAGTCAGCAGGCTTTAAGAATTGCCATGTCATTAAAATCCTACTTGGAGGAGTGAGAAGAGAGGAGAGAGAGTGAAGCGGGCTCTTATTCTATAGCCCGGCTAGAACATATAGATCAAGAAAAAAATAGTATGCATGCAACTCCCTTCCAATCATATACCTTGCTCATGCAAATATTAAATGCTTAGAGCCAACCTAATAGCCATTCTAAGAGCCCACCTATTACTTAACCATGCAAATATTAAATGATTATATGAGTATTTTTTTAATGATGGCTCTAAGTGAGGTGGCATCTCTTTATAGCCAATAGTCGGCTAAATTATTAACCATGCTCTAATGCGTTTTCAAAACCGCCTTTGACTATTGACAAGATTAATAGTACATAAGATGTATAATGTGAAAATTATATCATTGGAAGCTCCTTTCACATACGAATTTGACTGTATGCTTTGTGATTTGACGCCTCCTTGCTCATTAATATGCCGGTACCATGACTGGGGTGCTTCACCCCTGCTGCTCTGCACTATATTTCGGTATGGCACGTGGACCCGGTAGCTTGATGTCCCACATGTCGACGAAAGGGACTAGAACATTTATGAAAGCGAGCGCTCCACTCTTACAACGGAGGAGTACACGACACGGCGGCCCAGTGAACTATTACTTGTGCTGTAGTACTACTATAATCTTGTTGTTTCGCACGATCCATCAGTACAAACCTGATTAAATAGGAAAGGGCGAGATTTTTCCCATGTGGTAGATGATACTGGCCATACATTTCAAAGGCAATTTTAATGTATGCGAACTGAATAATTAAGTAACAATATGATATCTAGTAAAACTAAAAACACATATGATTTATTGTGTTAGAGTGTAGTAGTAGTGTTGTATTGCATAGTTGTTAGGTGTAACATGCGAGAACGTGTAGAAATGTAGTTTTGGAGGGCCTATATAGAGAAAAGCGTAATACGGTCACCGGACTTCAGAATACGCTCATTACGGTCACTATATACGTTTTGTGGTGATTATACGGTCACTTGCTCACCGTTCAGCATTGGATTGCACTCTGTTGACCGGCCAAATAGTCTGCTTGGCACTATGTTGACTAGTTAAATGGACCATGTTCCTTATGGGTCACACCTGTCAGTTCGCATAGGAAAAAGGTCAGATAAACACAAATTTACGCAGGCGTGACAAGACTCCAACTCACGCGCGGGAACCACCTAGTTGTGTATGTGTCTGTCAGGGCCTGATGTGTGCGCATGCACGTGTAGGTTGAGCACTTGAGCATGAGAGTGTGTGTTGGTCGTGTGGTGTGTGCATGCGTGCATGCGTGTGTGTGAGAGAGTGTTGCGTTCGTGCGTGGCTGCGTGTGTACGTGTGAGTGTTGCGTGCGTGCGCGGCTGCATGTGTTCGTGTGAGTGTTGTGTGCATGCAGTTCGTGTGCCTGCCTGCGTGTGTGTATAATCACCACATTAGATCATGTGTGTTAAAACAGACGACTCAGCATACCAATACAAGGCCACCTTGTCCGTTGTGCCTGCGATCATGACTTCGAACTGCCGTCCAATATTTTTTGTCGTTTGTTTTCATTCTTACTAGCAAGATGCCCGTGCGTTGCACATAACATCAAGATGCATTTGTATGAGTAGTTTATCTTGTGAGAGAAAAGGATGAACAGGCGGAGGCCTTATTTGCAAATGTGCAGAGGTGTGTGGGTACCTTTTTGCAAAATTGCCATAGTTTCCTTCCTATCCATCAAATATAAATCAGACGGCCTATATTGCAGGATGGCAGGCACATCATCATCACCAACTCTGTTTTTTATAAGAGTGTAGAGTAGATACATGCCGACAGGTGGGCCCAATGGTAGTGAGATAATGTGATGCAACACTAGAGGTGCCACGTGGAGCGTTTAACTGGTCAACTAGTCGTGTCTTGAGAAAATACAGAGATGTACGGTGAGCCTGTGACTGTATAATAACCACAAAACGTAAATGGTGACCGTAATGAGTGGATTCTGAAGTCCAATGTACGTATCGTGCTTTCGGTTCAAATACAATGATCGTCACTATACATATTGCGAGAGAAAGATGAAACATGCGTGAATGTGGTGGGCGTAATTTTAGAGGACCTGGAGATAATTTGTGTGCGTACGTGAAAGGGGCGTAGAGGGGGTGTATGCAATGGAGAGAGAGATGCTCTTCGTTTCTCTTTATTATGACTAACTCTATATATAGTATAAAAATATAAAAATTCACAGTGCGTAATAAATATCATTGTGGTCACCATGCAATGCAAATTAACGTTCATGCTCCTCCATATAACTTTGTAATGTTGTATATATGTAGAAATTCTAAAATAATTTTTTGGCCACAATTTATTCAAAATAAATGTTGTATGCGAAATAAACGTGAAGAGAGGGCTTTTTAGATCAATGGGGTACGTGATGTAACATGTGTGAATGTGTAGTTGATGTATTTGGCAGGGCCTAGAGAGGTATGTGTGTGTATTACGTATTCGAGAGAGGCATGGATAGAGGGGCCGGGCGGGGAGGCGTGGGAGAGATAGCACGAGAAATGAGAGAGGTCTAGAGAGAGAGACGAATACAATGTCACGGCGAGAGATGCCCTTGAGTGTGTATATGCAAGGGGGGAAAGGATAGAGGCACGAGGAGATTTTTTTTGTGTGTGGTGTCTGTGTTGGTATGTGTGGGTGTGAGAAGATAACGAGACCTAGGGGCAGAGGGTGTGTCACCGCGTGAGGTCCGATGGGACGAGGTGAGGCCCTTGGTTCGGTTCCGTCCTGCGCCACATTGGTCGGCCCGTGACGCATTTAGGGAGACCCATGGATGACTAGTCGTACAAGACAAAGATAGCAGAATCATGTAGAACTCTGTATCCACTGACAAAGCCGGCTAGGATTTGTAACCCAGGGTCCTCGGACTAAGGTAACCCCTTATCTCTGATATTACTATTCATCCAACCTAACTTTAAGGGGCATCCTACAGAATGCTCTACTAGAATCATACTCGTCGATTAGGAAGAGAGGTGTGAGACAATGTGTGAGAGATAGGCCTAAAGATAATGTGCGTACAGGAGACACATAGGCAGTTCTATGTATATAGAAAGGGTCGATGGGGATTGTGTGTGTGTATGCTTGTGAGAGGAAGAGTGCTTGTGATAAAGGTTAGTGAAAACAGTCGTAAATGGTTACGAGAGGGAGGGAGGGTTATATCGAGAGCATGTCTGCGAGAAAGACACCTCGGGAGAGAGTGTGTGAGCATGTGTGAGAGACCACCAATGGAGAGTGAAACTACACGTAAAAGACGGATGTACACATTGATTACAAAAATAAATTGTATCCAAATATTAGGATGGGATCAAGATATTTGCAATTCGCGTAAGGAACGGTCATTAATCCATCAAGCATCTAGATTCTATCGAATTTGAGCATGTCATGTTATTATTCAACATAATTGATCCACATAGTTAGTATTTTGAACTCCAGACAATGCATTGCTTTAGCAATCAAATATAAATGTGAGTATAGTTCATGCTGTGTGTAAAGCACATTATACATACGAAAGTTACACAATGAACATTATAAATAGCTAGCTATGAACTAGTGTACATTTGAATTCAACTTAAGGTGGTTTAAAAAATTTGAATTCAACATGAAGTCCATTCAATTATTTGAATTCGATATCATGGCATTTGGAAATCATACCTAAATTATGGGGGCACCAATCTTTGATCTCCTTTTGTACATAATAGCATATATAGTCATGTACAAAATAGATTCAAATTTACCTCCTCCATTCCAAAATAATAGTAGTTATAGGATTTTCAAGTGTACAAATTTCAGAAAGAAGCGCATAATTTAATGAGGTTTTCAAACATACAAGGTCAAATTTAACGTTGTCTATTTAGGTCAATCCTCAAAGTTCAAGAGTACTCTAAACGTGAATGCTTCTATTTCAAAATTTCAAACAAAGCGCCAAAAGAGTCTCTACTCGCCCGAAACCGTGTGAGACCAATGTTTGGTAGAAGGAAATTACTTTTCTAACTCTGGCCCGTGAAACCTACCGGCCTGACGTACAAAGGTCTAAACCGGGGTAGGTTTGTAGCTTCATCTAGACGCCACACAACCGCCTCCAAAAACATTCATACACAATGGCCGCCTAAGCACACATGCGCGCGTCCGAAATCGCTCCCGCCCACTATTTGGGACACCTGGGATTACCATCCTACCCCCGACCCGCAGTAGGTCCGAAATTTAAGAGGGGGGGAAAGTTTGTAATTTCCCCAAATTTCAAGAAAGCGTGTCCCATCTGTTCAAAAAAACCAAAACAAGCGCGTCCCAGACCGAAACATGGTTCTCCCTTAGCTCCCCCGCCCCCGCCCCCTGTCTGATTCCCCATTCATACTCCGTGGGTACCAAAACTACCTCTCCACCAGCCACGAAACCCCGACGTCCTCCGTCCGCCACCCCATCCCACCCATCAACTGCCGCCCTCCTCCATCACGCCGAAGCCGATACCCCGACGTCGTCGTCCACCGCAACCTCCACCGCAACCTCAACCGCAATGCCCTCCATGGCTAGTAGTTGAAGACGAGGCCGAGCTGTCCGTACCCGAGCCAGTTCAACCATGTCATCCTGCGCCTCACTGCTGCCGCTCCAACTTCGCCATCGTCCACCGCACCGGAGCTATTCCCGTGACACCGTCCTTCGCCGCCTCGGATCTGCTTCCCCTCCATCAACAGACGGCCACTGCAACACAGTCAACAATTTGGCCATGGGTTCGTCCAAGGCTCGACCCTCCTCCAAAACAGCAGTTCCCCAGGTAAAACCAAGAACATCACCGCGACATCCGGAGGACCCAGCACTGGCAACCGGAAACGGTACTCCTCTTCCCTTATTCGTGCAAATCTTACGTGGCTGCTTGCACGGTATTCATCCCACAGAAGACACTAGTTAACCACTTCTTGATACTGGATGTTCCAAGTAACTCACGATGCACAAGGTTTCTCCTCATATATTATTTCACCTTAGCTAGAGGTCCGTCGCCCCCTGGATTTCAATTCCTGGTCAGTTGATCCCAATTAAAGGAAGCATTCCCCAGCGTAACAGGCGCTTGTCCGCCTATTACATTGCGGAAGAAGTGCCTCGGTGTTTATCTTAGGGGTGTGTGGGGCCTAGAGCTATTGGCGCCCGATCTGGAGGTCGATCGGGATTAAAGGGATGGCCAGGGGCGCTGCCAAGCACGGCAGTGGTGTGAGGTTGAGGGGAGGGTGGGGCGGCGGAGGCAGGGGTCTCGGCCGGTGATCGCTGGCGGTTCGAGAAAGATCATCAATAGTGTCTGGCAGGAGGTAGACGAAGGCCATCTGCCCGTTCCTTATAGATCGGACGGTTCATAAAAAATCGACTGACCTATTTATTTTCAGTTGACTATTATTTTGATAGGACCACATGTGGTGGTGTGCTAGAGGAGTACCTGCATTTCCCAGCCATCCATGTGCTCATATATTACAAAATCATACGGAGTAGAATCTAATTTTGTTTGCCATGCAATATTATAGATCTATCATATGTCTCCTATCATTTATTTTTTAGCCACCTGGTATCTGCTACTTTTACAGTGCACTAGTTCTGCACACACTTCACCCATACTCTCACTATTGTGTTTTTATGCAAGGGTATTTCAAACTCTACCTTAACAGAAGCAGAAAAGAAAAGAGAGAAGTCACTCCTGCTTGCTTCGCGGGCAGGCAAGACATGTGTTTTCGCTTTAAAGGTTGGATGTTCAACAGATGGAGACGGTAAACGTAGCTTTGGAGTTGATGATCACGCTCGCCGTGAACCACCATCCCGGGTGCTTGCTTTAACTTCATGGTGTCATATGTGGTTGCATGTTTCATATGGTGTCTAGCTTGTATTCGGAAGGCCGAAGTCGGTCCTTATTAGGATAAGGAAAGATATTTTTTACATGAACCACCATCCCGGGAGCACCAGAAGACAAATATCTAGTCAGGGCACTGGCCGAGCCAGTGACAAGCCCAACACAGACAGGCATCTCCTGGAAGCCAACTAAAAAGCCACGATGGTGGCGAAGCAGCCCGCCTCCCACCAGGCTCTCAGGTCCTAGATGATCATGCTCACCACTCCAGCCGGATGTCTAGCTTGTATTGCTTACAATTTGGTTAAATTGCATCTGCTTAGCTTACACATTATACCTTTAAATATGACATGCCTTCCTGTTTTTGGTGCATACTAGTACATTTGTCTATTAACCATGTTCTTACATCAAACTAATGTTCTTGTGTATCCCTCATCAATCACTTATGATGAGGCAGTTAGGCATGTGGACTACTGTGAGTAAAGATCCTCATTTAAAGAATGCAGCGCCAGCCTCCCAAGATGATTCTCAAGAAACAGCAAGGCTAGATGACGATAGTGAACATAGCTCTTTAGTTGATTACCGCATTTCCCCTACACAAGCATCACGGCTGCTTGCTCTAACTTGGCAGCATGGTATGTGGTTGCATGTTGCATATGGTGTCTAGACTGTAATTCTTCCAATCTGGTTAAATTGCATGTGCTATTCTACTTAGTTTATACATTATGCCTGTTATTGTGACATGCCTTCCTGTTTTTAGTACATATTACACCTGTCTATTAAGCATGTCCTTACATAAAACTATTTTTTTGTATCCCGCATCAATCAATATGAAGGGATACCTTTAGTATATGTAGTGCGATATTAGTTGCATCTTTCATATGATTTATAGCATGCGCTGCTTCTAATTTGTTGAAATGTCATTTATGATGGGACGCTTTTAACTTGGCAGAGTCATATTGGTTACATCTTTCATGTGGTGTCTAGCTTGCATTGCTTCTTATTTGTTAAAATGGCTTCTGCTTAGTTTACACAAACAGTTGTGAATATGCCATGTCGTCATGTTCTTCGTACATATTCCATCCTGGTATCATGTCTTTGCCTTACATCAAAGTAGTGATTGTGAATATCATGCACAAATGGGTTCTGAAGAGTGAATTTTATTGCTTTTTCTTGTCGGTTTTACTTTGCAATTCAAAATCAATAAAGCGGAAGGAAGTTAGCAAGGCAACAGATAAAGGTGCTCCTTATAAACGGAGGGCCTCTATAGATTCTACTCCTCCACCCCCCCCCCCCTCCAAGATGATTTGCAAGAAAACACATGCATGGACACTCAACATAGCTGTGTTGATGATGAGCACGTCTCCCCTAGTGCACCATCATAGGTGCTCCCTCTAACTTGGCACTGTTATATGTGGATGCATGTTATGTATGATGTCTAACTTGTATTTCTTCTAATTTTGTTGAATTCCATCTGCTTACTTTACACATTATACTTGTGAATAAGACACATGTTCCTGTTTCTAGAACATACAATATCTGTCTATCACACCATGTTCTCACATCAAAGTACTACTGTTGTGTAACCTGCAAAAATCACTTATCATAAGACACATTTGACTTGGGAGTGTGATATAGGTTACATCTCGCATTCTTTTCTAGCTTGTACTACTTCTAATTTGTTGAAATAGCACTTATGATGAGACAGTTTTAACTTGGTAGAGTGATATTCGTTGCATCTTTCATATGGTGTCTAGCTTTCATTGCTTCTAATTTGTTGAAATGCCTTCTGCTTAGTTTACACATCATAGTTGTGAATATGCAATGTTGTCCTTTTTGTTACACATTCAATCATCCTATCATGTTGTCGCCTTACATTAAAGTAGTGCTCGTCAGCATCCTGCATCAATGAGTTCTGAAAAGCGAATTTTTATTCATTTTTCTTGTGGTTTTGACTTGACAAGGCAATAAAACTAAGAAACGGGAAGGAAAAAATAAGGCAGGGACTGATGGTGATATTCTGGCAAAACCGGCATCCTAGGTGCTTTCCCTAGCTTGGCAGTGTGATATTGTCTTGCATGTTGCATACGGTGTCTAGCTTCCATTGCTTCTTATTTGTTGAAATGGCTTCTGCTTAGTTTACACAAACAATTGTGAATATGCCATGTTGTCTTGTTTTTATACATATTCCATCCTACTATCATGTGTTTGCCTTATTCTTTTCTAGCTTGTACTACTTCTAATTTGTTGAAATGGCACTTATGACGAGACAGTTTTAACTTGGTAGAGTAATATTCGTTGCATCTTTCATATGGTGTCTAGCTTTCATTGCTTCTAATTTGTTGAAATGCCTTCTACTTAGTTTACACATCATAAGCTGTGAATATGCAATGCTGTGAATATGAAATGGCACTAATGATGAGAGACCTTTAACTTGGTAGTGTGATGTTGTTTGCATCTTGCATATGATTTATTTCTTGTACTGCTTCACATTTGTTTAAACGCCAGTTATGACGAGACACTGTTAACTTCGCAGAGCGATATTTGTAGCATCTTTCATATGGTTTCTACCTTCCATTGCATTGCTTCTAATTTAGTGAAATGTATTCTACTTAGTTTACACATCATAGTTCTGATTATCTCATGTCGTCCTGTTTTTCATACGTATTACATCCTCCTATCATGTGGTTGTCTAACATCAAAGTTCAGTTCGTTTGTATCACGCATCAATTTGTTCTAAAGAACTAAATTGTTATTCCTTTTTATTGTCGGCTTGACTTAACATGGCACGGAGAAAGAGGAAGGAACACAGAATAACAGGGGATGGTGTTAGTACCAACGACACACGGAAACGGAAGCGGAATAATCCTGCAGATTCTGCTGGTACTGATGGTGCAATAGAAGGACAAAGTCTAGCAGAAAATTGTACAAACAGGGTATCCCGTGCTACATGAGCTGCAGAACAATCCAATAGAAACCAATAGTTGCCACCAAACAAGCAGAGACAACCCTAGTTTTTGCAACACCTTCCACAGTACCACCAGCTACACGAGTTACTCGTTCAGCAACTCGGCTAGCAGCACGTTCCCAAGCTCCCTTGCCACCTGACACTACTTCCGAAGTAATCTTGACACAAGACGAGTTGGCAAGATCAGATGAACTTTGTGAGCTTCAACAGCAAGAAGGTAGTTGCTGGAGTCAACTTATAGTTGCATGCTTCTTTATATGTAGTCTCACAGTTTGATGTACACTAACACTTCCTATGTTCATTGTTGGACTGGCACCTAGGCATAAGAAGAAACAAACATCAGGGATAATGCTTGATAGGTTAACTAAATCTAGAGGAGAATGGAGATCCATTTTGAGGAAGGTTTTAAAAGGCCACGTGATGCTACAGAGTCATCCAAGTTAGTATCAGAGGAAATGGTTGCCGTTAGGTGTCATGTACCTATCCTCCCAACATGGATTCAGTATAGGAATGACAAAGATGAAACCCAGTTCAACACCTTCCTTGACCATTTATCTGTAAGTATGGTTATGTATGGAAACTAGTAATATCGTCTTGCTCTGTCCCATACTTTCTTGGTTGCTGACAATGAGACTCCCATAATTTTCAACACATGAGGTCCAAGTTGGATAGCGAACATGATGCAACCAGACAAGCTTGTACCCATGTTTTCAAGTCTGCTCTGCGATAGTATCGGTATAACTTGAGGAAAACTCACTTTGAAGGCAAGGCTAACAGTGAACTTGCCCAAACATCTCTAGTGGAAAATATATCATATGAAGGCTAGAGAGGCCTCGTTAAACACTGGTCTGATCCAAAGTATATATGTGATCAGATCACATGTTGAACTCCTATTTACGCATGTGCCTCAAAAATCTATCTTCTTGTAGGTGAACTGTTCAAAGAACAAGGCCAACCATACGAAAGTGAAATTCCAACGGATGACAGGAACTCGTAGCTATATTGCACACTGCGAGGCTCTTGTAATTAGCTGTTGTTTCACTCTTTTCGATGTACCATATTATCATATCTATATTGACTTGTTCCAAATGCAGAGGAAATCCCGCAATGACCAAAAAGTACCTGAACCAAATGTTGTGGAAATCTTCAAGGAATATCACACCAGCAAGATGAAGGGCATGACTACAGCAGTCAAAGTCGTTGTTGTAAGCCCTTAATCCTCATGCCTTTTAGCTACTACTTACTCTGACTTGTGCATTGAACTGCATGGTTTGCAGCCAATGTCTATTACTCTTTTCAATTTTATACACAATTGTCTTAGCATATCATTGCACCTTACAAGGTTTAAAAGAGAGGAGTGATGTTCCTTTGATCTTGATCTGTAATCTAGTTTCGTGCTGGACTTTCCCAAACAATGTTACAATTGCATGTTTGTCTGTTCTCAGTTGTTTTGTGATATGAATGATGTCATACTATACTTACCGTATTATAAGTTTTGTCTCTTTATCCTTAGCTGTCAATACAATGTAAGAATAGACAATACATTAGCCATGGACATGGTCATGTTGGAACCTGGTTTATGTACTTGCAGTAAAATACAACTAATATTTTACATGGGTTCACCAGAATAAGTTCTGTATATAGACCAAAGCTATTTTGTTTGGTTTTGCTGCCTCCTTAATATCTCCTGTTCTGGTACTACTAATGTAAAAACTCATCTTTTCAGCAAGCTATGGAAAAAATGGCGGAACCGCCACCTTCTAAAGGTGACGAGGCAACTATAACCGCAATGTCACCTCTTGCTGCAGTGGGTCAGTACCTGTCCACTAACAGTGCCAAAAGCATGTTCCTGTGTAATAATGGGTTGGTTGTTAACGCAACCTCGTCCAAACTGCCTCATGATCAAGATATGCAAGCTCAAAACAATGTTATATCTGCACTCCATACACAAGTCCATTCCCTAACAGAGACCCTTTGTGAAATAAGGACAGCCATTGTTTGATGTCGTCTAGATATGCATGATTTTGAAACCAGACTATCAGTCATTTGCTATGTTGTTCAGGAGCGTAGGAGAAATGAAGGCGAAGGTTATGGTGCTCCATCGGACAATACAACATGAAAATGTAACAGTCGGGTCAAATGAACTGAGCTTCTGAACTTCTGGTGGTGCATTTATCTGCCAGACTGTTAACTTTTATGCCAACCTTCCTTTTGTTCTATGGTTGTAGTTTGTTTTGTTGTGATACAAAATTTGTTCTTAATGTGCAGCCACCAGCTGAAGAAAACAGCAAGCCATTTTTGTATAGTGTAGGGTGTTCCCTATATTTGCATTGGTGGCGAACTTTGATGCCTAGTGGATGTAATTTGTGCAATCGCCCTAATAGCCTAGCATTAGTTTCGGGATTATTTATTTCCTAGTCTTCTTTTTCCTGGTTTGCTAGTGGCCGCAACAACCATGGGCCATATACGGACCGTGGTAACCTTGACCCTGCTACAGGTCGTAGGATCCATGGGCCTCCTATGGGTCGTCGGATAAATGGGCCTCCAACAGGCCATAGAACCGGTGGGCCTCGGGCGGTCAGATAAATGGGTCCACATGGGCCGTAAACGGGTGTAATTCGTATCGGTCCAGCACGGTAATGAGCCGTTAACAGGCCAGAGGACAGCAAAGGCTTAATTCTGTTACAGGCATAACGGGTCGTTAATGGGCCAGAATATAGGACAGGCTAGAAACGGCGCAACGGGTTAACAGGACACAAACGGGCCGATTCCAGCCATGGGCCGAATTTGGCCCATTAGGGGAACAGACCAGTAACGGGCCGAAAGTAATCGAGGACCAGAAAGGAGCCAAAGAACGTATGGGCCATCAGTAGGCCGAAAGCTAACACGGGCTAGAAACGGCCCATGTGAATCATGGGCCGTAAATGGGTACAATGAAATTTACTATTCATTATGGGCTAGAGTCACCGTAGGCCACTAAAGGGACTAAAGATACGAAATGCCTCATATGGGCCGAAAGACGTCATGGGCCATACATGGGCCAAAAGTGAAATGGGATGGTGTTATATTCGACGGCCCACATGACGTTGTTGGGCCGATTTTGGGAAGGTCCTAACAGGTCGTGAGTTACCGGGCCGTAAAATGGGCTATTTGCAAATAGACCATTAACAGGCTTTTCACGGGCCGGCCCGCTAACTTCTAACCAAGTCAAACGGGCCGGCCTTTGTAAGCTAAATGGGCCAGTGGTGGGCCATCGCACGTGTCGACATATCATAGGCGCCTATCTGACCCAATGACGAGCTGACACGTGTTTCCTTCAGCCAATGAGAATTTTACACGTGGAAACTCCCCATTGGTCTGCGCTCTTAACGGGTTATTGGATCCAAAACCGGACCCGATAGCTTAATGGCAACCCGTTACGGTGGATGCCACGTGTCGGTTATCCTTGACGAAAGCACTTCCATGACGCATCATTTATCGTCATGGAAGTGAACACTTCCGTGATGATAATTTTGGTATTGTCATGGAACACTTCTACGATAGCACAGGTATGACTATCTTGATTATGTCATAAAATCATCATGGATGTACATACATGATAGAAAAGGTGACCTACTGTGACAAACACGTATCATCACGGAAGTTTATTTTTTGTAGTGGTGTTTTGCCATAAGACTTGTCTGGACAGTTCTCTCGAGCGCTACTATACTCGTTGGGTGGTTCGTGAATTTCGGCAACGTGCGGGCATGGACTTCACCGACACCTTCGCCCTGGTTGTTAAACCGGGCACGATCCGCGTCGTGCTCCAGTTGGCGGTCTCGTATGCCTGGCCTGTGCACCAGTTGGATGTCTCCAATGCCTTCTTGCATGGCCTTCTTGCCGAGCAGGTGTTCTCTGAGCAGCCCACTGGCTTCGTCGACACCGAGCACCCAGACTTTGTGTGCTTGCTCTCTCGTCCTCTTTACTAGTTTTAGCAGGCACCTCGGGCTTGGTACCAGCGTATCGCAGCTTTCCTGCAGTCTCTGGGATTTTGGTCCACTCGCTCTGATGCCTAACTCTTTGTGTATCATCGTCAGGGAGTTGCCAGTGCATATCTGCTGCTCTACATCAACGACATCATCCTCACGGCGTGCACCCCCGATCTCCTTCAGTGGCTGACTGCTCGTATTTGTGATGAGTTCTCCCTCAAGGACTTGGGGCCTCTGCACTACTTCCTCGACATCGAGGTGGTCCGACGGACTTATGGCTTCTTTCTGCAGAGCAGAAGTACGCCCACAAGCTTCTGAAGCATGCTGGTATGCTTAACTGCAAGCCGGCGCCCACTCCCTTCGACACGAAGGCGAAGGTCTCTGCTCTCGAGGGGTCTCTTGTGCCCAGTACATGATGCTGACTCGACCCAACCTGAAGTACATTGTCCACCAGGTGTGCCTTCACATGCACGCTCCACGTGACCCCCATTGGACCTTGGTGAAGCGTATTCTCCATTACATACGCGGCACCATGTCTTTGGGACTCACCCTGACGGCCTCCGCCTCCACCGACCTTGTGGCCTACTCGGATGCCGACTGGGCTGGCTGCCCCGACACTCGACGCTCCACGTTCGGCTACTGCATCTACCTTGGGCCCTCGTTGATCTCTTGGTCATTGAAGTGGCAACCCACTGTCTCCCGCTCCAGTGCCGAGGCAGAGTATCGCGCCGTGGCTAATGTCGTGGCCGAGTGCTCTTGGATCCGTCAGCTGCTCCAGGAGTTGCTTTGTGATGTTCACCAGGCCACTCTTGTCTACTGTGATAATGTCAGCGCGGTCGATACGTCTCCAACATATCTATAATTTTTGATTGTTCCATGCTATTATATTATCTGTTTTGGATGTTTTATATACATTAATATGCTATTTTATATGATTTTTGGGACTAACCTATTAACCTAGAGCCCAGTGTTAGTTCCTATTTTTCCTTGTTTTAGAGTTTCGCAGAAAAGGAATACCAAACATAGTCCAAACGGAATGAAACTTCCGCGATGATTTTTCTTGGACCAGAGGACATCCAGAGGGCTTGGAGTGCACGTAGGGAAAGCCACAAGGCGGCCACAAGGTCGGAGGGTGCGCCCAGGGGGGTAGGGCGTGCCCCCACCCTTGTGGACCCCTCGTGACTCCACCGACCTATTTCTTCTGCCTATATATTCTCAAATATCCCAAAACCTACCAGGGGGCCACGAAACCACTTTTCCACCGCCACAACCTTCTGTAACTGTGAGATCCCATCTAGGGGCCTTTTCCGGCATCCTGTCGGAGGGGGATTCGATCATGGAGGGCTTCTACATCAACACCATTGCCTCTCCGATGAAGCGTGAGTAGTTTACCGCAGACCTATGGGTCCATAGCTAGTAGCTAGATGGCTTCTTCTCTATCTTTGATTCTCAATACAAAGTTCTCCTCGATGGTCTTGGAGATCTATTCGATGTAATACTTTTTTGCGGTGTGTTTGCCGAGATCCGCTGAATTGTGGATTTATGATCAGCTTATCTATGAATATTATTTGAATCTCCTCTGAATTCTTATATGCATGATTTGGTATCTTTGCAAGTCTCTTTGAACTATCGATTTGGTTTGGCTAACTAGATTGGTTTTTCTTGCAATGGGAGAAGTGCTTAGCTTTGGGTTCAATCTTGCGGTGCTCGATCCTAGTGACAGAAGGGGAACCGACACATATTGTATTATTGCTATCGAGGATAACAAGATGGGGTTTTCATCATATTGTTGGAGTTAATTCCACTACATCATGTCATCTATCTATACCTATACTAATTCATGACTCCCTAAAAATTCCCAGGTTAATCAGTAATTAGGAACCGTTAATCTCGTGGGACCAAATTATTACGATGTAGATCAATCTATCAATCCATCGTCGAAAAAAACTCCCAAAAGGCCAATAATCCAAGTGGGACTAAATTATTAGGCACCAATGTATAGATAAAATCGTATGTGAAACAAAAAAGATCAAAAGGCCCGCAATCCTCTCTCGGTCATGAAAACAGAAGTACTATAATGAATGAGACTACCATCCAAAAAATAACGAGACCAAGATCCTCTCTCTCTCCCGCATAAGTCGCCTTCCTCCCCTTGACGAAAAAAAGTCGCCTTCCTCCTGCGCCTACTATTAGGCCCTATTTTCAATTGATTTCCAAAGGAAAATAGCGCTATCTTCAATCAATCTGTTGGAGATGAGTTTGATCCGGCAACAAATCCTCCTCACGGATCCATCGCTCCAGCAATATGGTGGAGAAGCAAGTTGTGAACATCATGTGATCTCTTTCCAGATTGGAACAGGCTTATACAAAAATAACATCTCTTGGACGGTCTGAGTTCGCGCCCGGCATGGTAGGTTTGTCGCCAAGCTATCAACTCAATAAAAGGTACAATATCCAGATTAGAAACTCTGATTTGATCCTCTAGCACCCACTAATGAGATCAGTTTGTTATAGGTAAACACATCGTGTTCCTGTGCACTGTGTTTCAAGCCGCAATGATTGATTATGTGCATCGTGGACGTGGACATGGATGGTGTGTACGTGCATGTTCAGGCCTATCAAGGATGCCTTCTATGTTTGCATCTTGTCGGACGATCCCTGTGCAGGACGACATCAAGATTGAATCAAGCCATCCTGCTTCGCTACAGTTTAGAAGTCGACGCCGCAGACATATCTATGGCGTGCGTTTGTTAACAGTTCAAGCAATGATTGATTATGTGCATCGTTGATCAGGATGGTGTGTACGTGCATGTTCAGGCTCATCAAAGATGCCTTCTATGTTTGCATCTTGCCGGACAAACCCCGTGCAGGACCACATCGAGATTGAATCAAGCCATCCTGCTTCGCCACAGTTCAGAAGTCAACGCCACAGACATATCTCTGGCGTGTATTTGTAAACAGTTCAAAGGAAGCAATCTATCTTACCTGTGTGTATGTAGGTATATATTAGCACATCTCGCTGGAATCGATCAACCTACTTGGGAAGTCATATGGCTTATTACATGTACATGTGTCATTCTTTGCTGACTGGGATTTCCTGGCCGTCATGCTTCCCTCTTACTCTCTCCACAAGTCCCGTCCCACTCTTTCCTGCTTTACTACTGCTACTAAATCCAATGCCATAGAATATTTGTAGGAGTTTCGGTATTAGGGAGTTTCAGACTTCTGCTACATATTCAGATGATACTAATTATGGTAGGGGTTATAGTCAAAGAGTATCATACTTTGGAAGTTAGCTTAATTTTAACCACATACTTGCAAGTTAGGCACACTAATTCAGTTTGATCTTTTTTACAGACATTTAAATGAGGTCAGAGGGCTAGCTTCTTACGATGTCAAACTTTTGTTATGTTTTTCACTCTCCACCAAATTGCACAATCACTGTTTGGTATTAATTTCATCGCTCCAGAATTATTATAATATCTTATCATTGCAACCTACCTTTCAAGTTCTAACCACGCTGCAAGCATGGGATATATCCGTTGATGGATATTGGTTTATTGCAGACATATTTTATGGTAGTTTAAAGCAATTCATTGGGCCACTACCATGAGCAATACTCCTGCATTCCGTGATGCCCTCGACGAACTGATGGCCACTATAATGAACACATGCTACAGTTTTATGGCTCGGGGTGGACAACAATCTTGAAGAGTTCACGGAAGATTCAGGGTACACATGGTTGTATCAGTGATTACTAGCATCTTCTTGGGCCTCGAGGAGTGACATAGAATGATGGTTTATGCTAAGATGATATTATTGCTTAGATTTCCGTTGCTATGCATTGAGGATAAACATTTTCACATAATACATTGGCATGACATGCACTTGGTTTTAATTTGTACTATCAGTTGTTATGAGTAATTAGCTATGCAGAACCATCCATGAAATACAAAGAGAAGTCAACTCTTTTCTGTAAACTTATTCCAAAAAATAGAAGCATCATTTAATGATTTTGACAACAGGGTTAGTTTTGATGGAAATCAAGGGAAAATGTAAAAACTATTCATGACTGATTGGTCCTAATCTTCCTAGATTTTTTTTTCAAATCCAAGAATCGCATCCTCGCCATATGGCATATGCCTCATATGATTTATCAATGACCTGCTCGGATTTCTGTTGTAATATTTATCATTGGTCATGGTAGTTTATAATACATACTAAGTACTCTTGATTACTATAAGAGCCATAGACCAGCTGACATAAGCACAAAGTTTTGTTATTGTAAAGTTATAAAATCATCATATTTTAATCTCAGGTGACGAAATACTACTGTGTACAGCAGACTGATTGTTTAATTCAGTTAATATTTTATAACGTTTAGTTCGCAATGTGAACTTATTATATGTTAGATACACTTGAATGCATTATTGAAACAAATTACACAAGATCTATTGAAATATTATAAAAATATTAATCGGGGTTGGTAGGGAAATTCAGTTATAGATTTCTTGGTAGCAACTTCTAAATATTTTAGTTAGTAATCTGACTGAGGTTTCATCGGAGTTGTACCACCACCTCCTGTCAAATGGTAACATATGTAACATCACTCATAGTTTATCAATTGCTGACTACAAGTTTCAGAGAAAGATTATCGATGTCAAATTTTCCTTATAAAAACATGAAAACTATTGCATATACTTTGATTTTTTTATAGCAATTCTGGGTATACATTTGTAGTAGTAATCTATAAAAATTTAGTTGTAATATTAGTTAGCTTCCATTAGAGTTGTGCCATTTACACTTTTTAGATGGCAGTCACTCATATTCAATCAGATTGCTCTGACAAATACCAGTTGGCTGGAGGACAATATCATAATTCTATGATATTATTCCTAAGTGAAACAATAAACTATGTATTAATAGATATATTTCATATACATTTCTATTCTTCCGATTTTATAAATTTAGGTTATTGACAAAATATTATAAAACTTCACTATTCCAGTGCCAACTAATATAACTAGCCTTGCAGCGCATGGGCTGACGACTATCGAAGCTAATTAAGCATGTGATGTGAAACTATCTAAGAATTTTTTTTGGTGGAGCACGGAAGTGGCCTTTGGTGGCCAGATATGTTCAAAAATTATGAGTCAAAGGATAGCAGTCCAAGAGTGCCAATACAACGAGGCAGCACTCCATGCCTATACAAAACGATGTAGATGATAGTTCAAGGATACATTAACAACATTTTGCTTTATACAACTACAAGGTTGATAGGTCGTTGGCATTATGTATTAACTAAAACCAAGTGAATTTCTATTAATACATATAATTTATTGGCTATCCCGTGCGAATGCACGGGTTGACGACTAGTCTTACTTAATGTGTCACTCTGTTCTTATGAACTTAATACTCTAGATGCAGGCAGGAGTCGGTCGATGTGTGGAGTAACAGTAGTAGATGCAGAATCTTTTTGGTCTACTTGATACGGACGTGATGCCTATATTCATGATCATTGCCTTACATATCGTCATAACTTCACGCTTTTCTATCAATTGCTCGGCAGTAATTTATTCACCCACCGTAATATTTCTATCTTGAGAGAAGCCTCTAGTGAAACTATGGCCCCTGGGTCTATTTTCCATCATATAAGTTTTTAATCTATAATTTTAGTTTCCTATTTACTTTCTTTGCAATCTTTTACTTTCCGTTCCATAAACCAAAAATACCGAAAATATTACTTTACCGTTTATCCATCTATATCAGATCTCACTTTGCAAATAACCGTGAAGGGATTGACAACCCCTTTGTCGCGTTGGGTGCAAGTTGGTGTTTGTTTGTGTAGGTATTCGGTGTCTTATTATGTTGTCTCCTACTGGATTGACACCTTGGTTCTCAGGAGCTGAGGGAAATACTTACTCTACTTTGCTGCATCACCCTTTCCTCTTCAAGGGAAAAACCAACGCAAGCTCAAGAGGTAGCAGCAGTCTACCTTTCCGCCAACCTGGTGCACCATCGACGTATGAAGCATATTGAGCTCGATATTCACTTCGTGCGTGAGTAGGTTGCCCTTGGCCGTGTTTGGGTTCTCCATGTTCTGACACCGCAACAGTTTGCTGTGTCTCCGGCGACGCTTTGACTGCGGGGGGGGGGGGGGGGTTGAGTATGTATTTTGTGTTGCATGTATATTGGAGTTGTGGCCCACCTCCTAGTCCTATGTAGTTGAGGTAGAGGCCTACCCTGTAACTATATATACGTGCACCAGCACCCCATCAATACAACGACTATTGTATCACAAACTCTCCGTCTACACTTCTGTTGCCGATGCCATCATGCTCATCATGCCTTAAAACTTCATTGAAATGCCCCATACATACCCAAGGCATGTTGTGGAGAGTCAAGAGATTTTTCATAGTATTCCACGTGTTGTGATGAAGGTGGGTCTGTGCCTCCCCATAGAAGCAGGTGAGTCTCCACAGATCACCACCTAAATCACTAAATTTCACATCAATATGATAATGTGAGTAACCCAAATTTTCTATCTTTATTTCATTATTCCAAAACAAAGCCAGGCCTCCGCTCCTACCAGAGGAGTCAACAGCAAAAGAATTATCAAAACCTAGAGTACTCTTTAGATTTTCAGCTCTAGCACCACAAATTTGGGTTTCTACAATACAAAGTACTCTATAGGCAAGCTTTTGTGCGAGTTCGCGAAGCTCTTGAATTGTCGAGATATTGCCAATCTCGCGACATTTTCAGCATAACAGACTCATTGTGCCCAGCGGTCCTCCACCGGGGAGGCCGCCGATCTTGCGTCATTGTTTTTGCCCCCTGAAAGGGTCTTCCTCAGTCCAGCGTTGCTGCTTTTCTCAATAAGAAGCATGGTCTTAGATCTCTTGAGGTCTTGTCTAGGTGGTGGACTAGGAGGGACCTCACTGTGTCCCACCTTTGGAACTAAGGTGGGCTCCATGCCTTTTAAGACTGCCAGAGTTTGCGTCCCTACCACATCATCAGAAGCACGTTTGCGATTGGCATCAATCACCTCCATGTCAGTATCAACCAACTCACTTGGGACAGCTTCTTGATCATCAGAGAGTTTCCCAACATCAGACTCCCCTTCATGTGTGTTATGTTTTTTGGCCTTCTGCCTATTGTTGCGACATCGGGTCCCCCACGCGGTGCTCGCCAGTGCGCGCAGATTTTTGTAGATTAAAGCACTCAGCGGATGAACCCCGTCACCATGCTCCTTGAATTCATGCCCATCATTCCATAGACTTGGCACCAATCCGGCAAGCGTTCGTATTTGATTGCAAATATATCCCTCTCTCCATCGCGGATCACGGACATTGCTTTCTTCAGAGGTTTTTGGATGTCCAATCTGATTCCGACTCTGTAGAAATTTCCTTCAAAATCAAATTAAGAAGGCTCTGACTCAATGAACTCGCCAATCTTGGAGACCATTGCTTTAATCATCCCATGGTATGCAACCAGGAGGTCGATTATGCGCGCCCAGATCTCAAAAGTGAAAATCTCTATGGTAGACGGCTTGGTATAGCTAGATAATCATCGGGTTCCCCCGAAAGTGCCAAGGTCCGCCCGATGTGACCCTCTCCCAATCACCCATACAATCAAATTGCATCCAGGGTTTTGATCTTGACCTTTCTTTCTAGATCCCAAGAAGATCGCATATTGCGGAAGAACCAATAGGTGATGAATCCCTTGTCCATATGCACACGGATCAAAATCATCCACCAGAGATCCTCATCCGCCGAGGCATCCTTTTCCTCAAAGGTCACATCGTCTAGATCATCCTCTGTCAGGGCGAGCTCCTTCATGAGGTCCTTGACCTTTCCTTTTCCCTTCCCTCCATATGTAGATGGATCCTTGTGGTGCGACATGGCCATGATGCAGCACAGCCAAAGCAGATCGGTCTCCCTTGCCCTTCGGCCCATTCGATAGGCACAGAAACCCTAACCCCTCCTTTGCCCAGAACCCCTTCCAAGATCGGGCGGCAGTCCAGGACTGCCCCGTAATCAATCCGAGCGGAGGATACCGAAGACAGAGGTGGAGGAGGACTTGAGATCTCAATGTCGCCGATGGCAACGAGAGGAAGAAAAACCCTAGCTAGAGGTAAGTTGATGAGGGAATGCTGGTTTTTTAGGGAAATCATGGTCTCTTTATTGCATGATAATATATGGTACAATTGTAGTGTCATTCGGCTGCAGCAGCCAGTTATATCGACCATGAGCTAAAGATACAACGCTTTTTACAAAATTGTGAGCCCCCATATTGGACATTCTGCATTCATGAATAATCCAAACCTCTTCAAACTCCTGATGACGAATGTTGATCTCATGTAGAATCTGGCTGTAGATAGCTTTACTTCCTACATTAATCTATTTAACTACCCCTTTCGTGTCACATGCAATAGTAAGCCTTCGAAGGTTCAAATCGGCTGCGAGGGAAAGAGACTCCAAACATGCCATTGCTTCAAGCGTTCCGGGGTCATCACAACTGTCAATGATGCGTGCAGACGAGCCAAGGTAAACTCCTTGGGCGTCTTGGTACACGGCGGCCGCCACACCCTTGCAACTATTCTTCATGATTCCTCCATCTACATTAATTTTGACCATACCTTCCATTGGAGGGATCCACTTTGGTACCTGCATTGACCATGGCATAGTTGTACCTTGCTTCTGTGAAGCATCTGCGATGATGTCCACGTATGCTAGATATCTCATGATGAAACCATGAATTGCCTCCGGGCTCTGGAAGATCGATTTGTGGATTGCTTTCCGTCTTGCGCTCCAAATTGCCCACGAAGCAATGATGAGCTTTGTAAATTATGCATGTGGTAGCGTTTCAAGCATGTGAAATAGCCATTCCTTTACTTCCGTGCACGTTGTCATGCTCATATGCTCTGTAAGTGAGTCGTCGATAAGTGCCCACGCGCATCTCGCCATGGTGCAGTCAAGTAATGAGTGTCGCCATGTGTCGTTCTCTGCACCACATAGTTCACACCTTGCTGAATTAGCCATCTTCCGGTGGTGCAACACTGCTCCTGACGGCATGGATTGCTGGGCTAGCCGCCACACAAACACACGTATTTTTGATGGAACTTTGATCTTCCATAAGGTTGTCCACGCCTTCTCTGAGCGGCTCGAGCTTGAACTTGGCCTACCTTCTAACCAATCCTCTCGCACTTTTTTCTTTGTAACCAACATACGGTAACATGATCTTACCGAAAATACTCCTGTTTTCTCATGATGCCATGCCCAAAAATCCTCCTGCTGAACCGAACTGATGGGAATGCGTAGTATTGCTTCAATGTCCATGGGAAGGAAGTGCCTCGCGAGCTCCGTCCTGTCCCACCATCCTGATGTTGCATCAATTAACTCAGACACGAGCTCAGGTGGGGAAGTCGAAATTGCCGCAACTGGAGTCAAGCGTTCTGTACGCGGGATCCAATTCTGTCGCCATACATATGTGGAGTTCCCGTTTCCAGTCCTCCTGATGAGGCCTAACTTGAGAATGTCTCGGCCCTCCACCAGTGCCCGCCAGATTTGGGAGGGTGAAAATCCAAGGTTGGCTTGCAAAATGTCGGTTTCTGGGAAGTACACAGACTTAAGAATTCTCGCACTTAATGATTCCGGTGTAATCAAGATTCTCCAGACTTGTCGAGCCAACAAAGCCAAATTGAACAACTCAAAATCTCGAAACCCTAAGCCTCCCATGTATTTTGGCATCGTGAGAGTATCCCATGACACCCACTGAGGTTTCCATTTGCCATGTTTGCTGCTGAAGGAAATTTACCCTAGAGGCAATAACAAAGTTATTATTTATTTCCTTATATCATGATAAATGTTTATTATTCATGCTAGAATTGTATTGACCGGAAACTTAGTACATGTGTGAATACATAGACAAGCAGAGTGTATCTAGTATGCCTCTACTTGACTAGCTCGTTAATCAAAGATGATTAAGTTTCCTAGCCATGGACATGTGTTGTCATTGGATGAACGAGATCACATAATTAGAGAATGATGTGATGGACTAGACCCATCCATTAGCTTAGCACTATGATCGTTTAGTTTATTGCTACTGCTTTCTTCATGACTTATACATGTTCCTATGACTATGAGATTATGCAACTCCCGAATACCGGAGGAACACTTAGTGTGCCATCAAATGTCACATGTAACTGGGTGATTATAAAGATGCTCCACAGGTGTCTCCGATGGTGTTCGTTGAGTTGGCATAGATCGAGATTAGGATTTGTCACTCCGACTGTCGGAGAGGTATCTCTGGGCCCTCTCGGTAATGCACATCACTATAAGCCTTGCAAGCAATGTGACTAATGAGTTAGTTGCGAAATGACACATTACAGAACGAGTAAAGAGACTTGCCGGTAACGAGATTGAACTAGGTATGGTGATACCGACGATCGAATCTCGGTCAAGTAACATACCAATGACAAAGGGAACGACGTATGTTGTTATGCGGTTTGACCGATAAAGATGTTCGTAGAATATGTAGGAGCCAATATGAGCATCCAGGTTCCATTATTGGTTATTGACCAGAGATGTGTCTAGGTCCTGTCTACATAGTTCTCGAACCCGTGGGGTCCACACGCTTAACGTTCGATGACGATTTGTATTATGAGTTATGTGATTTGATGTACCAAAGTTTGTTAGGAGTCCCAGATGAGATCATAGATATGACGAGGAGTCTCGAAATGGTCAAGATGTAAAGATCGATATATTGGAAGGCTATATTCGGACATCGAAAAGGTTCCTAGTGATTCAGGTATTTTCCGGAGTACCACAGAGTTATGGGAATTCGCCTGGGAAGTACTGGGCCTTAATGGGCCATACGGGAAAGGAGAGAAGGGCCTCAAGGGGTGGCCACACACCCCCCCCATGGGCTAGTCCGAATTGGACTAGGAGGGGGCGGCGCTCCCTTCCTTCCTTCTCCCCTCTTTCCCCTTCATTTCCCCTCCTAGTTGGACTACGAAAGGGAGGAAACCTACTCCTAGTAGGAGTAGGAATCCCCCCTTGGGGCGCGTCATAGGAGGCCGGCCCTCCCCCTCCTCCACTCCTTTATATACGGGGGAGGGGGGTACCCCATAGACACACAAGTTGATTTGTAAGTCGTGTGCGGTGCCCCCCTCCACAGGTTCCCACCTCGGTCATATTGTCGTAGTGCTTAGGCGAAGCCCTATGTCGGTAACTTCATCATCGCCGTCAACACGCCATCGTGCTAACGAAACTCTCCCTCGGCCTCAGCTGGATCTAGAGTTCGAGGGACGTCACCGAGCTGAACGTGTGCAGATCGCGGAGGTGTTGTGCATTCGGTACTTGATCGGTTGGATCGTGAAGACGTTTGACTACATCAACCGCATTACTCAACGCTTCCGCTTTCGGTCTACGAGGGTACGTAGACACACTCTCCCCTCTCGTTGATATGCATCTCCTAGATAGATCACGTGTGATTGTAGGATTTTTTTTAAATATTGCGTTCCCCAATAGTGGCATCCGAGCCAGGTCTATGCGTAGATGTTATATGCACGAGTGGAACACAAAAGAGTTGTGGGCGATAATAGTCATACTGCTTACCAGCATGTCATACTTTGATTCGTCGGTATTGTTGGATGAAGCGGCCCAGACCGACATTACATGACCGCGTTCATGAGACTGGTTCTACCGTCGTGCTTCGCACACAGGTGGCTAGTGGGTGTCTGTTTCTCCAACTTTAGTTTAATCGAGTGTGACTATGCTCGTTCCTTGTTGAAGGTTAAAACAGCACACTTGACGAAAAACAGTTGTGGTTTTGATGCGTAGGTAAGAACGGTTCTTGCTAAGCCCGTAGCAGCCACGTAAAACTTGCAACAACAAAGTAGAGGACGTCTAACTTGTTTTCGTAGGGCATGTTGTGATGTGATATGGTCAATACGTGTTGAGATATAAATTGTTGTATGAGATGATCATGTTTTGTTAAAGTTATCGGCAACTAGCAGCAGCCTTATGGTTGTCTCTTTATTGCATAAGATGCAAGCGCCATACAAATGCTTTACTTTATCGCTATGCGATAGCAATAGTTGCAAAAGCAATAGTTGGCGATACGACCATGTGACGACATGTTGATAGAGATCAATATGATGGAGATCATGGTGTCATGCCGGTGATGATGAAGATCATGACGGTACTTTGGAGATGGAGATCAAAGGCACAAGATGATGATGGCCATATCATGTCACATATTTTGATTGCATGTGATGTTTATCTTTTATGCATCTTGTTTTGCTTAGTACGGCGGTAGCATTATAAGATGATCTCTCACTAAATTTCAAGGTACAAGTGTTCTCCCTGAGTATGCACTGTTGCTACAGTTCATTGTGCTGAGACACCACGTGATGATCGGGTGTGATAAGCTCTACGTTCGCATACAACAGGTGCAAGCCAGTTTTGCACACGCTACTCGGGTTAAACTTGATGAGCCTAGCATATGCAGATAAGGCCTCGGAACACTAATACCGAAAGGTCGAGCGTGAATCATATAGTAGATATGATCAACATAGTGATGTTCATCATTGAAAACTACTCCATCTCACATGATGATCGGACATGGTTTAGTTGATATGGATCGCGTGATCACTTAGATGATTAGAGGGATGTCTATCTAAGTGGGAGTTCTTAAGTAATATGATTAATTGAACTTAAATTTATCATGAACTTAGTCCTGATAGTATTTGCATATCTATGTTGTAGATCAATTGCTCGCGTATAGATTCCCCATTTTATTTATGATATGTTCCTAGAGAAAACTATGTTGAAAGATGTTAGTAGCAATGATGCGGACTAGCTCCGTGATCTCAGGATTATCCTCATTGCTGCACAGAAGAATTATGTCCTTGATGCACCGCTAGGTGACAGACCTATTGCAGGAGCAGATGCAGACGTTATGAATGTTTGGCAAGCTCGGTATGATGAGTACTTGATAGTTTAGTGCACCATGCTTTACGGCTTAGAACCAGGACTTCAAAAATGTTTTGAATGCCACGGAGCATATAAGATGTTCCAAGAGCTGAAATTGGTATTTCGGACGCATGCCCGAGTCAAGAGGTATGAGACCTCCAATAAGTTCTATAGCTGCAAAATGGAGGAGAATAGTTATGTCAGTGAACATATACTCAGAATGTCTGGGTACACCAACCACTTGACTCAGCTGGGAGTTAATCTTCCTGATGATAGTGTCATTGACAATGTTCTCTAGTCATTATCACCAAGTTACTAGAACTTTGTGATGAACTATAATATGCAAGGGATTACAATTCCTGAGCTCTTCGCGATGCTAAAATTGGCAAAGGTAGAAATCAAGAAAAGCATCAAGTGTTAATGGTTGACAAGACCACTAGTTTCAAGTAAAAGGGCAAGGGAAAGAAAGGGAACTTCAAGAAGAATGGCAAGCAAGTTGCCACTCCCATGAAGAAGCCCAAAGCTAGACCCAAGCCTGAAACTGAGTGCTTCTACTGCAAAGGAAATGGTCACTGGAAGTGGAACTACCCTAGATACTTGGCGGATAAGAAGGATGGCAAAGTGAACAAAGGTATATTTGATATACATGTTATTGATGTGTACTTTACTAAGTGTTTATAGCAACCCCTCGGTATTTGATACTGGTTCAGTTGCTAAGAGTAGTAACTCGAAACAGGAGCTGTAAAATAAACAGAGACTAATTAAGGGAGAGGTGATGGTGTGTGTTGGAAGTGATTCCAAGGTTGATAAGATCACCATCACACACTCCCTTTTCCTTCAGGATTAGTATCAGAACTAAATAAATGTTATTTGGTGTTTGCGTTGAGCATAAATATGATTGGATCATATTTATTGCGATATGGTTATTCATTTAAATCAGAGAATAATTGTTGTTCTGTTTACATGAATAAAACATTCTATGGCCTTACATCCAATGTAAATGGTTTACTGAATTTCGATCACAGTGATACACATAATATTGATGCCAAAAGATGCAAAGTTAATAATGATAGTGCAACTAATTTGTGGCACTACCGTTTAGGTCATATTGGTGTAAAGCGCATGAAGAAACTCCATACTGATGGGTTTTTGGAATCACTTGATTATGAATCACTTGATGCTTGCGAACCATGCCTCATGGGCAAGATGACTAAGACTCCGTTCTTCAGAACAATGAAGCGAGCAACAGACTTGTTGGAAATAATACATACTGATGTGTGCGGCCCAATGAGTGTTGAGGCTCGCGGCGGGTATCGTTATTTTCTGACCTTCACAGATGATTTGAGCAGATATGGGTATATCTACTTGATGAAACATAAGTCTGAAACATTTGAAAAGTTCAAAGAATTTCAGAGTGAATTGAGAATCATCATAACAAGAAAATAAAGTTTCTACGATCTGATCGCGGAGGCGAATATTTGAGTTATGAATTTGGCCTTCATTTGAAACTATGTGGAATACTTTCGCAACTCATGCCACCTGGAACACCACAGCGTAATGGTGTGTCTGAACGTCGTAAGCATACTTTATTTGATATGGTACGATCTATGATGTCTCTTACCGATTTACCACTATCGTTTTGGGGGTTATGCATTAGAGATAGCTGTATTCACATTAAATAGGGCACCATCTAAATCTGTTGAGATGACACCGTATGAACTATGGTTTGGCAAGAAACCAAAGTTGTCGTTTCTTAAAGTTTGGGGTTGCGATGCTTATGTGAAAAAGTTTCATCCTGATAAGCTCAAACCAAAATCAGAGAAGTGCATCTTCATAGGATACCCAAAAGAAACTGTTGGGTACACCTTCTATCACAGATCCGAAGGCAAGATCTTTGTTGCTAAGAGTGGATCCTTTCTAGAGAAGGAGTTTCTCTCAAAAGAAGTGAGTGGGAGGAAAGTAGAACTTGATGAGGTAATTGTACCTTCTCCCGAATTGGAAAGTAGTTCATCACAAAAATTAGTTCCAGTGATGCCTACACCAATTAGTGAGGAAGTTAATCATGATGATCATGAAACTTCGGATCAAGTTACTACCGAACCTCGTAGGTCAACCAGAGTACGTTCCGCACTAGAGTGGTACGGTAATCCTGTTCTGGAGGTCATGTTACTTGACGATGACGAACCTACGAACTATGACGAAGCGATGATGAGCCCAGATTCCACAAAATGGCTTGAGGCCATGAAATCTGAGATGGGATCTGTCGGTGTCAAAACCGGCAGATCTCGGGTAGGGGGTTCCGAACTATGCGTCTAAGGCGGATGGTAACAGGAGGCAGGGAACATGATGTTTTACCCAGGTTCGGGCCCTCTACCCGAGATCCGCCGGTTTTGACACCGACATTGGTGCTTTCATTGCGAGTTCCACTGTGTCGTCGCCAGAAGGGAGGATGTCTCGTCTCGTCTTTAAAGACAGTACTACTGTTGGGGGAGCTTTGGTTGTCGGCCAAACTCTCCGGCTAGGCGGTTTCATCATGACCGCCTGTTCGGCCGCCGCGCCGATGATGACTTCTCGGGTCATCGAAAACAGCCTCCATGTCAAATTGGCACTCGCCGAACAAATGGATCCAATGGAGCTCGCTTCCTTAAACGAGCTCTTGGATCGCATCGCGCCTTGGGAGTCGCTATGGACTATGATCGGATTGGGCTTAAACCCAATCAAAGGGAGATTAACTCTCCGCCGGTCACCCATCATATTGCAGTGGTGGAGGAACAATGTGGCGACCTCTCCTCCATATTGAGGACCAACTATGTCCGGATTCCTGAGCTCCTCGAGCCGGATACCCGTTTGCGGGAGGACAGCATCCAATCCCTGAACTTAGAGTCGGGCAGCGGGCTAAGATTATCGGGCAACACCCCGGAACCAGAATTTCCAAAATTGGAAATTCCTTGGCCCATGGATCCCAGATCGGGTAAGGGTTCGGATTCAATTCCACCCACCCACCCAAGCATAAGCGATCTTTCCCACATCAGGCAAGAGCCCCAGGAAACAGTACATCACTATTGGGCCAGATTCCTCCTTGCGATGCACAAGGTTAAGGACTGTCGCGAGGAAGACGCAATCTTATTTTTCTGCAATAATTGCACGGACAAGGGAATCCTTAACGCCATAAATCGCCATGAGATATCACGCTTCGCTGACTTGGCGTCCATAGTACGAAAGTATTGTGCGATGGGAAGTGCCTGGAAAACTGAAACAAACTTTTGGGATAATCCGGCCCTAAATACGAACCCAGTCCGAAATAAAAGGGTGCACTATCAAAAGACACCCGGGTCAACTACCAAAAAGCAAAAACCCTCTATAGGGCATGGAACCGTACTGGAGGGATGGCTCAATGGACCCTGCAAAATTCATAGTACAGTGGATACAATACCAACGCACAGCCTTAGAGCATGTTGGATACTCCGGCAGGTGGCCAAAAGTGGTGAGGATCTTCTTATCCCAAATGCCACAGAGCACCATCCCGTGGATAACAATATGGTGTTAACAGTCTTTGAGACATTTGCGTCAAATAATAGGCGCAAGCGAACACTCCGCAGCATGGCCGAAATCTGCCATGTAGCAGCAATAAATCCATGGAGTGACACGGCTATTACCTTCAATGCCAATGATGAACCTAAATTCCGAACAGCCCGAGCACCAGCCGCACTGGTCCTCAGTCCAATTGTGGATGGCTTTCAACTCACAAAGGTACTCATGGACGGCGGCAGCGGATTAAACCTCATCTATGAGGAAACCCTTCAAAAAATGGAAATAGACTGGAACCGCATCGAGCGAAGCAGCACAACCTTTAGAGGAATAATCCCAGTCGGGAAGCACGCTGTACAGGCAAAATCACACTAGATGTGGTGTTCGGCACGCCGGAGAATTATAGGTCCGAAGAGATTACGTTCCAAGTGGCCCCGTTCAGTAGCGGTTACCACGCCATGTTAGGGCGGGAGGCATTCACAATCTTCCAAGCCATACCCCATTACGGGTACATGAAGCTCAAAATGCCCGGGACCAACGGAATTATCACTCTTGCTAGTGATCCGGACACAACACTCTGTGCCGAAAACAAGATAGCCGCACTGGCCCTCGAGGCCTTATTCGAAGCCCTAGCAGCTGAGGAACTGAATGCGCTGCGCTCCGCGGTGAAGAGGGACGATGTGATACTCGATAAGAGATAAAAGTCCACCTCCTTTAAACCGGCGAATGAAATAGTCAAATTCCAAGTCCATCCAACGGACCCTACAAAAACAGCTTCCATCGGGGCACAATTAAACCCTGACGTAGATGCCGCACTATGAGAGTTCCTATGCGAGAACAGGGACATTTTTGCCTGGCACCCTTCAGACATGCCAGGAATCCCACGCAGGCTGGCCGAGCACAGCCTCAATATTCTAAAGGGATTCAAGCCGGTCAAGCAGGCTCTTCGGCGTTTCTCTGAACCTAAGAGACAATCCATGGGAGAGGAACTAGCCAAGTTATTGGAGGCCGGCTTCATTAGAGAAATAAAACACCCGGACTGGCTAGAAAACCTGGTGATGGTACCAAAGAAGGATAAATCCTGGCGCCTTTGTGTCGATTTCAAGGACCTCAATAAAGCTTGCCCAAAGGATCCCTTTCCCCTCCCCCGCATCGATCAAATTATCGATGCCACCGCAGGACATGAGTCATTGTGTTTCCTCGACGCATACTCCGGTTAGCACCAAATCAAGATGGTGGAGTCCGACCAAGCCGCAACGGCATTCATCACACCCTATGCTCCCTTCTGTTTCGACACAATGCCTTTTGGGCTCAAAAACGCCGGCGCAACATATCAGGGCATGATTCAGACATGTTTGGAGAAACAAATCGGCAAAACAGTAGAGGCATACATAGACGATGTGATCGTCAAAACCAAGCACGTCGACTCTTTGATAGACGACTTGAGGCTCACATTTGACAACCTCCGAACATACGGCATCAAGCTCAATCCAGAAAAATGCGTTTTCGGCATACCAGCCGGAAAGCTCCTGGGTTTCATTGTCTCCAGTAGAGGTATTGAAGCTAATCTGGCAAAAATCCAAGCTTTGTCACAGTTGGCTACCCCAACAGACCTCAAACAAATCCAGAAGTGAACTGGATGTGTGGCGGCTCTAAGCCGCTTTATCTCCCTCTTAGGAGAAAAGGATTTACCCCTTTATCGCCTCCTTCGGCGCACCGAACACTTTGAGTGGACGGACGCTGCCACAACTGGATTGGAAGAAATAAAGGCCATTTTGGCAACCAACCCAATCCTGGTCGCGCCAAACATCGGTGAACCAATGTTGTTGTACATTGCGGCAACTCATCAAGTTGTAAGCGCAGTGCTCGTCGTCGAACGAGCTGCCGGACATAAATTCCCTCTTCAAAAGCTAGTATACTATCTATCCACTGTCCTCACTCCATGCAAATCATGGTACCCACATTATCAAAAGATAGCATATGCGGTATTCATGGCATCCCGGAAGCTGCAACACTACTTTCAAGAGTGCTCGATTACAATAGCCTCGGAAGTGCCACTTAATGATATTATAAACAACCGCGACGCTACGGGCCGGATTGCTAAATGGGCCATTGAGCTCCTCCCGTTCGACATAACATACAAACCTCGACGGGCCATTAAGTCGCAAGTATTGGCCGACTTTGTCGCCGAATGGATGGAGACCGAACTCCCTAAAGAGTACGGCGCATACTCCAATTGGATCATGCACTTCGACGGTTCTAAAATGTTGGCTGGTCTAGGGGTTGGCGTCGTCCTGATGTCCCCAACCGGAGATACCGTCCAGTACGTACTGCAAATATTGTATACATGTCAGGACCCGATTCTAAGTCACATCGATCTAGCCGGTAACACCTCATATCACTTTGCGGCCTCACGCATGGTATTCCCACGGGTGTCGCCTTACCATGGCCCGGGACCGTTTGCGCCTTTTGGCTCACGTATATGATAGTGTCGCTAGCATCCATATGACAGAGAACCCGGGCCGACATGACTAGTCATGAACCCAAAATGGCACTAACTTACGAGGACAGGCATACATGAATCAACATCGAGCATGTCGGTCAGCAGTGTGCGAATCTGTGCTGTAGCACTGGGCTAACAGGACTCCAGTGAACCGGGCTGTAGCAGGCTAGGAAGGACTCCGAATGTCACCGCGTGACATTTCCCCGAGGGGACAGACACAGGAACGAAGTGAATCACATGCCGGCCAGTCAAGTGTTTTGGAGCAGTAGTGCTGGGCTAGCAGGACTCCGATGAACCGGGCTGTAGCAGACTACTATGGCCCATGGAAGCACAAGACTACATTTCCCCATAAGAGAGGCTACCAAGGATGAACAACTAGGTTGTCGGATCCCACACATACCAAGCATTTCAATCATACACACAATATGCTCGATATGTGTAAATACAACATGGCATCACAACATAACTCTACGACTCAAGTATTTATTCATTAGACTCCGAGGAGCCAAGTATTACAAACATGGGTCTCATGACCCAACATACAGAGCATACAAGCAACAAGCACATGCGGAAGCTTAACTTGTCTGAGTATAGACAACTACAAATGAAGAAGGCTCAGAAGCCTGACTAACTACAAGACCCTCCCAAGGGTACAAGATCGTAGCTGAGGTAACAAGCTAAATGTCGAAGTCCATGTGGAACTACTAGCGAGACTAAAGTCTCTCTGCAAAACATAAATTAAGAAAACGTGAGTACAAATGTACCCAGCAAGACTAACATCAGAACTAACTACATATGCATCTGTATCAACAAAGGGGTAGTGGAGTTTAACTACAGCAAGCCAGCTTTGACTCGGTGGCTATCCTGAACTACGACTACAAGTAACTCTTTTGAGGTGGCGCACATGAGTCCACATATTCACCATATCAATACACCACTATGGATCCGCTCCCGTCTCCCTACGAGAACGCCATCCATAGCACTCACGCTTATCTTGCGCATTTTAGAGTATCCACTTTCACTTGTCTATGAACTATGCAAGGGGTCCAAGTTTCCATATCCGAGGAATCCGGCTATTCGAATAGATAATGAAAACCCTGCAGGGGTGTACTTCACACACGCTCTCGCCACTTACCACCATGTACACATCGTGTATCTCGGCAACCTTCAAGCGGAAGCCTGGCGAGGGAGTCGGCCACGACCTGACTAACCAACAAGTCTCTAGTCCAGGTTTATCGCCTATTCGGGTTCCATCCGCAAGGAGATCCGGCCAGGGTGTCGCTCACGACCCCAAACGATGTGTGTAGGGTTCCCAAGCCCACCATCCGGGTGCCACTTGGTACACCGTGCCACTGTGCCTAGTCTGTCCCAAGCCCACCTGTACCGGGTGCCACTTGGTAGACTACTAACACTACCTACAAACACCAGAAACTAGTTGCAACTCCTGGACAGAGATCAGGTTGATTAATAAGTCGAGAGAGCTTGGAGCGCCTGGAGCCCAATGTGTGGTAGTAACTGTTCATGGATCACAAACACAGAACTCAGTTCCTGAGGACGGCTACAATGAGATAACCCACCATGTACTCCTACATGGCCTCTCACCACTACCTTTACCAAATCGTGTTCACACACTTAGCTCTCAACAGTAGGACATGTTCACCACATTCCAATTCATCCCCAATGAATCGGACCTGACTCAACTCTAAGCAGTAGCAGGCATGACAACAAGCATGAATGAGTAGGCACATTAGGGCTCAAACAATTCCTACTTATGCTAGTGGGTTTCATCTATTTACTGTGGCAATGACAGGTCATGCAGAGGAAAGGGGTTCAACTACCGCAGCATGTAACAGTTGAATCGTTGTTGTCCTAATGCAGTATAAGAGAGCACGAGCGAGAGAGAGTGGTATTGTATCGGAATGAACAAGGGGGTTTTGCTTGCCTGGCACTTCTGAAGATAGTATAGCTTTTCATCGGTGTCATCGAATTCATCGCTGGATCAACGTCTACTGAGGGGGGACAAACACCGGCAACTGAGAAAGAACACAATCAACACATTACGATATGCAACAATATGATGCATGCTATGACATGGCAATATGAATGTGTTTTGGGCTAATGCAAGCTAGAATATATTGAAATGAGTCCATTTGAACCAAAGATTCAAATGCAAACCCATTTTATGAAGTCATATTAGTGCATTAACTTGATTCACCTAAACAACAAGGTTAAAGTGTTCTAACATGCATGAAACTAGTACAGATGGAAAGATTGGATTTTTCTGATCATTTTTCATGTATAATTTATTTCATTCTGAGCTACGGTTGATTTTATATGATTTTTAGAAGTTTAAAACATTTTCTGGAATTTCATGTGAAAGAAAAAATCCAGAAAAGAGTTATTATTTCAGCATGACGTTGGGGTGACGTCAGCAGGTCAAAGGCGCCAGCCCAGGTCAAACCTGACGGCTGGGACCCACATGTCAGTGTAACAACTAACTAACAAAGTAGTTAGTGTTACGTTAGTACTAATCTAGGTTAATTAGGGTCTGGGCCCACTGGTCAGTGTCTAAACTAACTGTCAGGGTTAATTAGCACTAATCTAAATCTAACTAAAGATTAACAGAGACGGGCCCGCACGTCAGTGACACAGGGGCTAAACCCGGTCAAACCCAATGCTGACTGGGTTTGACCTGGCAGTAGGGCCCGCTGTCAGTAGCTATTAGGGTTGCTTAGGTGGCGGGGTTAGCGTCTAATGACGGCCACGTCGACACTCGCCGAAGCATGGTCGGCGACGACCACAGCCGATGGCGGAGGCACGTCGGAATCGCTGCTCCGGCGTCCATTCGACGCGCGGATGGGTGCTGAGGGTGGCTGGCGCTTGCGCGCATCTAATGAAGCAGGTGGGAGGCCGTGGGGTGGACGGAGCTCACCGGAAGTGAGCTCGCAGCAGCGCCGGAGTTCGGGTGAGTGTGGGGTTGCGGCTGCAGCGCTTGAGCGAGAAAACGGAGTGGCTAGGCGGCCTCCTGGAGGCGCCAGGAGCGTGTCAGTGCCCCTGGAGCGAGCAGGAGAGGCTCTGGAGCACGGGCTCGCCGGCCATGGCGGACGGCGGCCTCGGTTTCATGGGCGATGAGGCTAGAGGAAGAAATTGAGCAGGGGAGGATGGGGGAAACGACCAGTAGCTCACAGCATGTCGCCTGAAGTACTCGTCAGCTCGGGGGTGGCTCTGGAGATGATGGAGTGGAGACGGCGATCGCCGGCGCTGGAGCTTGAAGATGATGTCGATGGCGGCGATACGGCGCGTCTCCAGTTGCTTGGCTCATCGAGGAGGCATAGATGACAGAGGCGGAGCCCATGGGCACATCAGAGGGGCGAGGGGGTGGCGGTGGCTGTGACTACGGCGAACGGCGGTGACGGCGGTTCTCGGTCTCGCTTGGGGCCGAGAGATAGAGGAGGGGAGGAGCTCTAGGGAGAGAGGGGAAAGTGACAGGGGACCGAGAAGGGTCGCGTGGCGATGCTAGAAAGGCTGAGGCGTCGCGGTGGAAGCAGGAGGTGGCGTGCGCGCGTCGGGCACGCGCTCGCGTCCTCCTGGAGCGAGGTGGATGACGACTGGCAGCAATAGGTGGGCTGGGCCGGCTAGCTACAGTAGCAGGCCGCTAAGGTAAGCTAAGGTAGAAGCCCAAGTGGTTTTCTCTCTCTCTCTCTCTCTCTCTCTCTCTCTTTCTAATTCTTTCTGTTTTCTATTTTTCTGTAACTCTGTTTTGATCTGATTTTTAACCCAAATCATTTTTTGAGCTTCTGTAAATTGTAGTATGGACTAGTGACATTAATATAAAGCCCCACAACAATTTCCAGAATTATTGGATCATATTTGAAATATATCAAATATAAATCCAATGCAAATAATTATTGAATTAATTCCAAATGCCCAAAATAAATATTTATGAGCTCCTGAAAATATTGGTTTGAATTTTAGTTTTGGCCAATATTTTCAAAGAGAAACATGAACATTTTCTTGGACCCATTCGAAAAGATTTTAATGTTGATTATTTCTGAAGTGACTTCTGAGGGTTTCAACTAACCTCAATTTAACTTTCAGAATTTAGACATGATGCATGATGCTCTCAAATGCAACTAATTACAAACAAATTCTAGGGATGTGACAACTCACCCCCACTAAACAAGAATCTCGTCCCGAGATTCAAGATGTGAGGTAAGAAGATAGAGGGGACACGGAACTGACACGGTCTTCACGATCCATGTTGCACTTCATAAGAACGTTGATTCGATCATCATCTTTGATCATGACATCCTTACCCTCGAGAACTTCATCCAACATGGCGACAAGAGAGCAAGACAACCTCACCAGAATGGATCATCGATCTTAATGAACAGAAGATCAACTCACAGAATGAGGCGTAGAAACATACCTTGAGCTAAGATGCAAAACACATATCAGAGATGATGGATGAGAAACATATGACAAAGGTTCAAATTGGTAGGCGACAATTCCATGCTGGAGTAGGATAGTGCATGGTTTCGAAGTAGCGAGGAGATAATTGCCATGATACCATAACGAGACATCTTAAGGAAGGTGACTCACAGAAATATTCCCTTAAGTGGCAAAAAGAATTACTTTTGATTCAGAGATCATTGAAACTCTTCTCACCAGCCTGAGGCAATCACAAACGATCGTGTGAAGGAGCTTAAAAAATGGCATACTCATACTAGAATGGATGGTGTGGACTACCTTGTTGAAGACAACACAATGGATGATTTTCAGCTTATCATCGGAAATGGATGGGACCCATGGTATGTCCACTTTTGAAGATGATCTTGGACAACAACTGCTAAGAAGGGCAGCCCATGGGAAATTGGCACAACGGCGGTGCAAGCTGGGAACAAAATGCAACTGTTGGGAATGTTCCAACCATCATATCTGCCTGAGATTCAGATCCGATTGGTGATAGGATACTTCAGACTCAGCATGTCTGAAAAGAAAGTTTGAAACACAAGTCGACGAGATGGTGTTGCGAGATTCTCGAGGAATGAACTAAGATAGCAAGCTCCAAAACATGAGCTGGTTCTGCTACATACATGTGAACACGTTGTCGCATAAAAGCATGACCACATAGTAGTCTTACAACGAAACACTACCGAGTTTTGATTGGAACCATCATTGAAATAAAGAAGACTTATGCATGTCCATCTGGGCCCTTCGGGAATAGCATTTGAACTTCTTATCCTTGAACAAATCAATCAGTGGCTTCGTGTGCTAGGGATACATATAGTATGAAGGTTGCAAGTCTCCAAACCATAGAATACTTCGCACATGTGCATGACTAACTTGGGATGATTCCAGAGAAAGCAAAACTAACTTTCTCGAATTCACAGCGGCAACTTTCACCAAATGCACGTGAATCAAAGGTAGTCACTTTCTTCATCCAAACATATGCTTCATGAACGAAACATGAAGATAATGCTTATAAAGTTTCCAATGCTAGCTGGATGTTCAACACGAATCATGGAGAAGGTAGCAGTGTTGCTGATGGGCTCAAGAACAATTCATCCAGGTTTCCATGGAGATGGAATTCCATAATTATGTGAACAAGTGATAGCATTGGTCAGACCCAAAAGATATAATGGTGTATGCTCAAGGGATCAACCACGAGTAATACAACATTATGAACATCGTTGGTTCTGATTTGATTTGATGATAGACCATACTCAAATCAAAGTTTTGATATGACAATAGGTCCAACAACTGATCACAGGGACCAATCGATGAAGATATCATCTATCTTCAACACACGCAATATATCCCTTGAGACGAACTAAGCTGGCAAGCTTTTATCTTCCAACTCTCCAAGTTATTGTTTAGCTTAACCAACTAGCTCAGGGGGGTAACCAACACAAATTCTTGGAGAATGGCTGGTTTGCAAGAAACCAACTTGATCACAAACTCCACATAGCGGTCAGGTGACAACCTGATAATACTTCCAAGAAGATATTCGGAAAATCACGAACCACCGACATGATACTAAGCTCGAGATCAATCTTGCTTTTCAGGGCAAGACGATATGATCAAAAGAGCAAGGGTTTGGCAAAATCCTAACCCGTTGATCAAAGAGTGCACCAGGAAATAAGGACTAGGTAGCACGATCAACCTTAGGGTGATGATTCAATAATCAGCACACTAAGAATGATATTAATGTCCATTAACTACCAAGCAAAGGGTTGCTAGGAGTATTGATTTCACACATCACGATTCACTTGTCGGTATTCCGGTTGCGACAACACGACACCGAGGAATGAATAATGATGGCGAGAAGTATCACTACATCAAGAATTCATAAGGTAAGGTGCAATTCTCATGACATTCCTGACATAAAGTGGATAATACTATAGGGTAGAACAGACCAATAGCTTGATTGCATTTGATCTACGAAATACAACTGCTTTGACCCAATCCTAGAAATGGATGAGGTACTGGAGTTTGTTTCTCCTAGTCATTCTGAACTAGAATGGTTTGACGGACCACAAGAATGATAGGCACCGATGAACGAATGCTCACATACTCTTGACTATCAATTGATAGATGAAGGTCGGAATATAACTGAAGGGGGATAATTCAAGGAACATATAACTTTCTGAGTTGTGGATGCATAGATTTGTATGTCAAACGAGTTCAACATATTTCTTCCGGATAACCCATGCAGAAAGGTAGAACTGGCGGAATCACAATTATGAATGGAGAACTCCTCATGAGTACTCTAATGGTGATCTTTTGGTTCAAAGAACTTCTGCCTTATTGGTTCATGGTATTTGGAAGAAGGAAATACCATGGACCTTGAGGACTATCGCAAGGTTACTAATATCTTAAGGGAACTAGCAAATACTAACAACATGAAGTAGGGTGAATCTCGGGTTCAAAACCCAGGAGTAGAATACCTACTACTAAATGGCATCACGGGATGCTTTCAAGAGTGATGGCCAGAATCATCACACTAGGGATACGGAAGCATTGCTAAATTCTCGAGGACACCTAGGGTCATAATACTAACTCCAACATACACATCAAGGCAACGGAGTACCTCAACACACTGATTAGTGTGCTTAATCTGGCCCAAAAATACAACGGGAACATGGAGGAAAGATTTGCAAGTGCATCAGACTATTTAGAAACCTGGGATGACTCGGACAGCATAACGGTTGTAAATGCTCAAAATGATTTGAGGCATCCTGCAAAAAAATGGTGGCATAACCACTCAACATCACAATATCAAGGTTTTGAGGCCAGCTATGAACATATGGAAGTAGTAGGAACTGAACTGAGGCTTGAACTCAACAATCCTAGGCAACTACGGTTTAGTACCACGTCATCCTGAGAGATAGAAGAGAAGCCTAGTTCTTAACCCCCATAGAAAAGAAGAGGTTGACTCAGAGAAGAAGGGCATAAGGTAAAGGAGTAAAAAGAGCCTTACGTTCCCATCCACAATCAATTCCCTTATATAACTAAAGCATTTCTAGACACGACTTCAACCAGCTTGGCTTGGTAATCCTACAGGCAGTCAGGCTCTGATACCAAAGCTGTCAGGACCCCGATTCTAAGTCACATCGATCTAGCCGGTAAAACCTCATATCACTTTGCGGCCTCACGCACGGTATTCCCACGGGTGTCGCCTTACCATGGCCCGGGACCGTTTGAGCCTTTTGGCTCACGTATATGATAGTGTCGCTAGCATCCATATGACAGAGAACCCGGGCCGACATGACTAGTCGTGAACCCAAAGTGGCACTAACTTACAGGGATAGGCATACATTAATCAACATCGAGCATGCCGGTCAGCAGCGTGCGAATCCGGGCTGTAGCACTGGGCTAACAGGACTCCGGTGAACCGGGCTGTAGCAGGCTAGGCAGGACTCCAGATGTCACCGCGTGACATTTCCCCGAGGGGACAGACACAGGAACAAAGTGAATCACATGCCGGCCAGTCAAGTGTTCCGGAGCAGTAGTGCTGGGCTAGCAGGACTCCGGTGAACCGGGCTGTAGTAGACTACTATGGCCCATGGAAGCACAAGACTACATTTCCCCATAAGAGAGGCTACCAAGGATGAACAACTAGGTTGTCGGATCCCACACATACCAAGCATTTCAATCATACACACAATATGCTCTATATGTGTAAATACAACATGGCATCACAACATAACTCTACGACTCAAGTATTTATTCATTAGACTCCGAGGAGCCAAGTATTACAAACATGGGTCCCATGACCCAACATACAGAGCATACAAGCAACAAGCACATGCGGAAGCTTAACTTGTCTGAGTATAGACAACTACAAATGAAGAAGGCTCAGAAGCCTGACTAACTACAAGACCCTCCCATGGGTACAAGATCGTAGCTAAGGTAACAAGCTAAACGTCGAAGTCCACGTGGAACTACTAGCGAGACTGAAGTCTCTCTGCAAAACATAAATTAAGCAAACGTGAGTACAAATGTACCCAGCAAGACTTACATCAGAACTAACTACATATGCATCTGTATCAACAAAGGGGTAGTGGAGTTTAACTGCAGCAAGCCAGCTTTGACTCGGTGGCTATCCTGAACTACGACTGCAAGTAACTCTTTTGAGGTGGCGCACACGAGTCCACATATTCACCATATCAATACACCACTATGGATCCGCTCCCGTCTCCCTACGAGAACGCCATCCATAGCACTCACGCTTATCTTGCGCATTTTAGAGTATCCACTTTCACTTGTCTATGAACTATGCAAGGGGTCCAAGTTTCCATATCCGAGGAATCCGGCTATTCGAATAGATAATGAAAACCCTGCAGGGGTGTACTTCACACACGCTCTCGCCACTTACCACCATGTACACATCGTGTATCTCGGCAACCTTCAAGCGGAAGCCTGGCGAGGGAGTCGGCCACGACCTGACTAACCAACAAGTCTCTAGTCCAGGTTTATCGCCTATTCGGGTTCCATCCGCAAGGAGATCCGGCCAGGGTGTCGCTCACGACCCCAAACGATGTGTGTAGGGTTCCCAAGCCCACCATCCGGGTGCCACTTGGTACACCGTGCCACTGTGCCTAGTCTGTCCCAAGCCCACCTGTACCGGGTGCCACTTGGTAGACTACTAACACTACCTACAAACCCCAGAAACTAGTTGCAACTCCTGGACAGAGATCAGGTTGATTAATAAGTCGAGAGAGCTTGGAGCGCCCGGAGCCCAATGTGTGGTAGTAACTGTTCATGGATCACAAACACAGAACTCAGTTCCTGAGGACAGCTGCAATGAGACAACCCACCATGTACTCCTACATGGCCTCTCACCACTACCTTTACCAAATCGTGTTCACACACTTAGCTCTCAACAGTAGGACATGTTCACCACATTCTAATTCATCCCCGATGAATCAGACCTGACTCAACTCTAAGCAGTAGCAGGCATGACAACAAGCATGAATGAGTAGGCACATCAGGGCTCAAACAATTCCTACTCATGCTAGTGGGTTTCATCTATTTACTGTGGCAATGACAGGTCATGCAGGGGAAAGGGGTTCAAGTACCGCAGCATGTAACAGTTGAATCGTTGTTGTCCTAATGCAGTAAAAGAGAGCAGGAACGAGAGAGAGTGGGATTGTATCGGAATGAACAAGGGGGTTTTGCTTGCCTGGCACTTCTGAAGATAGTATAGCTCTTCATCGGTGTCATCGAATTCATCGCTGGATCAACGTCTACTGAGGGGGGACAAACACCGGCAACTAAGAAAGAACACAATCAACACATGACGATATGCAACAATATGGTGCATGCTATGACATGGCAATATGAATGTGTTTTGGGCTAATGCAAGCTAGAATATATTGAAATGAGTTCATTTGAACCAAAGATTCAAATGCAAACCCATTTTATGAAGTCATATTAGTGCATTAACTTGATTCACCTAAACAGCAAGGTTAAAGTGTTCTAACATGCATGAAACTAGTACAGATGGAAAGATTGGATTTTTCTGATCATTTTTCATATATAATTTATTTCATTGTGAGCTACGGTTGATTTTATATGATTTTTAGAAGTTTATTTCTGGAATTTCCTGTGAAAGAAAAAATCCAGAAAAGAGTTATTGCGTCAGCATGACGTCGGGGTGACGTCAGCAGGTCAAAGGCGCCAGCCCAGGTCAAACCTGACAGCTGGGACCCACATGTCAGTGTAACAACTAACTAACAGAGTAGTTAGTGTTACGTTAGTACTAATCTAGGTTAATTAGGGCCTGGGCCCACTAGTCAGTGTCTAAACTAACTGTCAGGGTTAATTAGCACTAATCTAAATCTAACTAAAGATTAACAGAGACGGGCCCGCACGTCAGTGACACAGGGGCTAAACCTGGTCAAACCCAATGCTGACTGGGTTTGACCCTGCAGTAGGGCCCGCTGTCAGTGGCTATTAGGGTTGCTTAGGTGGCGGGGTTAGCGCCTAATGACGGCCACGTCGACACTCGCCGGAGCATGGTCGGCGACGACCACAGCCGATGGCAGAGGCACGCCGGACTCGCTGCTCCGGCGTCCATTCGGCGCGCGGATGGGTGCTGAGGGTGGCTGGTGCTCGCGCGCATCTAATGGAGTAGGTGGGAGGCCGTGGGGTGGACGGAGCTCGCCGGAAGTGAGCTCGAGGCAGCGCCGGAGTTCAGGTGAGTGCGGGGTTGCGGCTGCAGCGCTTGAGCGAGCAAATGGAGTGGCTAGGCGGCCTCCTGGAGGCGCCAGGAGCGTGTCAGTGCCCCTGGAGCAAGTAGGAGAGGCTCTGGAGCGCAGGCTCGCCGGCCATGGAGGACGGCGGCCTCGGTTTCACGGGTGATGAGGCTAGAGGAAGAAATCGAGCAGGGGAGGATGGGGGAAACGACCAGTAGCTCACAGCGTGTCGCCTGAAGTACTCGTCAGCTCGGGGTGGCTCTGGAGACGACGGAGTGGAGATGGCGATCGCCGGCGCTGGAGCTTGAAGATGATGTCGATGGCGGCGATACGGTGCGTCACCGGTTGCTTGGCTCATCGAGGAGGCATAGATGACGGAGGCGGAGCCCATGGGCACGTCAGAGGGGCGAGGGGGTGGCGGTGGCTGTGACTTCGGCGAACGGCGGGGACGGCGGTTCTCGGTCTCGCTTGGGGCCGAGAGATAGAGGAGGGGAGGAGCTCCAGGGAGAGAGGGGAAAGTGACAGGGGACCGAGGAGGGTCGCGTGGCAATGCTAGAAAGGCCGAGGCGTCGCGGTGGAAGCAGGAGGTGGCGTGCGCGCGTCGAGCACGCGCTCGCGTTCTCCTGGTGCGAGGTGGACGACGACTAACAGCACCAGGTGGGCTGGGCCGGCTAGCTGCAGTAGCAGGCCGCTAAGGTAAGCTAAGGTAGAAGCCCAGGTGGTTTTCTCTCTCTCTCTCTCTCTTTCTAATTCTTTCTGTTTGCTATTTTTCTGTAACTCTGTTTTGATCTGATTTTTAACCCAAATCATTTTTTGAGCTTCTGTAAATTGTTGTATGGTCTAGTGACATTAATATAAAGCCCCACAACAATTTCCAGAATTATTGGATCATATTTGAAATATATCAAATATAAATCCAATGCAAATAATTATTGAATTAATTCCAAATGCCGAAAATATATATTTATGAGCTCCTGGAAATATTGGTTTGAATTTTAGTTTTGGCCAATATTTTAAAAGAGAAACATGAACATTTTCTTGGACCCATTCGAAAAGATTTTAATGTTGATTATTTCTGAAGTGACTTCTGAGGCTTTCAACTAACCTCAATTTAACTTTCAGAATTTAGACATGATGCATGATGCTCTCAAATGCAACTAATTACAAACAAATTCTAGGGCTGTGACATACAGACTCGAACGACGCAGCCGAATACGAAGCTCTGTTGCATGGTCTTCGGATGGCAGTCTCCATGGGCATTCAACGCCTGGAGGTGCGTGGGGATTCAAACCTTGCAATATTCCAAATAAATGGAGACTTTGACGCCAAGGATCCAAAAATGGCAGCCTACCGAAACGCCGTCCTAAAAATGTCAGCTCGGTTCGAGGGACTCGAATTTCACCATGTGGCTCGGGAAAACAATCAAGCGGCAGATATCCTCGCCCGCATCAGCGTAAAACGCGACGCGGTTCCCCCAACATATTTCTGGAAAGGCTGTTCAAGCCATCCGTAGTATGGGAAGGGGACACCGATAACAATTGTCTGGACCCGGCCAAAATGCCCGATACCGAATACTCTGACACAATCGGAGGCTTCGCCACCGAAATAACACCTTCAGCCCATGTAATAATGGCCATTATCGCCCCGTGGACAGAACCATTCCTGGCCTACCTAACTAGGTAGGAACTTCCGGAGGACCAAAATGAGGCACGCTGCATAGTGCAGCGATCTAAGGCCTACAGGGTCCACGAGGGAGAATTGTATAAAAAAGGCACTACCGGAGTCCTTCAAAGGTGCATCTCCGAAGAGGAAGGGCGAAACCTTTTGGAAGAAATCCATGCCGGACTCGGCGGTCACCATGCCGCAGCCTGGGATCTTGTAAGCAAGGCCTTCCGTACAGGATTCTATTGGCCGACGACCCGGGCAGATGCACAGGACTTGGTCCAACGTTGCACCGGTTGCCAGCTCTTTGCAAATCAAAGCCACATGCCACCCACCGCCCTCCAAACAATCCCCATTACGTGGCCCTTCGCGGTCTGGGGGCTTGACATGGTTGGACCCCTTAAAGGGGGAACCCACAAGAAAAAATACTTACTGGTCATGGTGGATAAATTCACCAAATGGATAGAGGCCAAACCTATTAAAACAGCCGAATCCGGACCAGTGATAGACTTCATATCTGGGGTCGTACACCGTTATGGCGTCCCCCACAACATCATCACTGACAATGACACAAACTTCATAGCCGATGAGGTAAAACTCTGGTGCAGCAAAATGGGCATTAAGCTCGATTATGCTTCAGTCTATCACCCACAAACCAACGGTCAAGTCGAGCGAGCAAACTGTCTTATAATGAGCGGCATTAAACCCAGATTAGTGCGTTCCTTAACGGAGTCTAACACGCACTGGGTAGAGGAGCTCGACTCCGTACTCTGGGGGTTGCGGACCACGCCGAATCGTAGTGCCGGATATACACCCTTCTTTATGGTGTACGTCGTAGAGGTAGTCTTGCCCTGTGACATAATTCATGACTCACCTCGAGTGCACATGTATGAAGAAAGAGAAGCCGAGCTCGATCGGCAGGACAGTCTGGACACCCTGGAGGAGGAGCGCGACATAGCCAAAGCCCGTTCCGCATTTTATCAGCAACAGGCTCGCAGATACCAAAGCAGAGAAGTGCGGGCCAAAACTTATAACATTGGCGAACTAGTTCTACGCCTGCCGGATAAGAAAAAGAACAAGCTCGAGCCCAAATGGGAAGGTCCCTTCATTATTGACCAAGTTCTGACCGGTGGAGCGTACCGACTGCGGGATGCATCGACTAGTCGACTCGAGCCGAACCCATGGAACGTGGCCAGGCTCCAAAGATTCTACGCCTAGCACCAGACTCTATGTTTGTCCCCTCCCTTTGTCCATTTTTTGCATATACATTATCTGTCTTGTTTTTCTTTCTTCATCTCTTTTATTCTTTCTCTAGGCCTTCAAGGGCCAACTTGTGCCTCGCTTGCACATTATAGATGTGCCAGCCGCGCTCATCATACCTGGGGGCTTCTTTCACAGAAGCTTAATTATTTATCTGGGCCTCAGGACCCGCACATGCGTCATGCTTTCGCATGTACCTTTTTTCGCCATTATATGCATCGATATCACTTAAGTTTTGGCCAAGCTGGGTTGCCTGGCTCTTGTATTTATGCCCTACATTCTCGTTAATTCGGCTAGGGCATAAGGGGAGCACCTCTGCGATTGTTACTGCCGGGTCAGCCGGATGTGTACCTCAGACTGGGTGAAGCCAAAAGCTAGCGTTCTTAAGGGAATATTCGGTCGGTGAACAAAAGATGATTTTTATTTATTGTCCATATCTGCCCCTAGATGTTTTTCCTGCATTTCCTATCGCAGTCCGGACATGCACTTTAGGGCATGCTTACCCAGGGAAAGGAACCCTTAACGGAACTATTCTCCCTGGAAGATGTTTCTTACTACCCATGTAATATAACATAACTAGTTGGGCACTTGTCTGTTCAAGCACTAATGACCCCTACGCCTGGTCTCCACGCATACCCCGGTTCTTATATAACTGAGCGGGTATTCGGATACACTCTGGACTATCGGGTCCCGAGGTTGAAGCGAAAAGGTCCGCCAAGACCAATGATCTACAATCCGGCTAGAAGGCATTATACATGTCACTTTCATTACATAGTCATGCAGACTCACTAAATTCCTCTTCTATACCATCCAACAGGCGGTCTAGCTTACAATCCTGTTGGGAATACTTTGCGGCTAATTCTACTTGCCCATAAACTAAGCTAACGGGGATCTCTTTTCCGTCGGGCCCCACAGGTCCGACCTCGGCCATGTGATTTGGGTCTGCCTTGGTATACCGCGTCTTCACCATGGCCCAGGCTTCTCTGGCACCCTGTCGGCAGGCTGATATCTTCCATAATCGGAAGCGCCGCCGTGCTCCCTTGAGCTTCTCCGAAGCTCTGCAACGCCCTCTGGCAGGGAGACGGACGGCCACAAGGCCTGGGTAACACCCTGCATCACCTGCCGAACTTGTTCGTGCAGATGTGACAGCTCGGATAGAAGATCACCCGCAGACCCGGGCATTTCCTCCGCGGGACGACCCGTCAGCATACCTACAGACATAACGTTGTTAGTCGGCTTCTTCGCCGAACTCCTTTAAAAGGATTCGTTCAAGCACTTACTGAAAATGCCGCGCCGAAGCCGCTTATTCTCCTTCTCAGAGTCTGCAAGTTGACCCCGAACATCTTTTAGTTCCACGCTCAGCTTAATATTGGCGTCTTGGAGATTGTTTTTCTCCCGCCTAACCTCAGTCAGCACGCGTTTGCCAGCCTCTAGCTGTCGCATAACATGCTGGTCCTCCGGATTTTCTCCGGATTCATCTGCAACATCTGTTGTTAGATCTGCAGCCATGCCGCACATTATATGGTAACCATCATTCTTTAAAGTAAATGTTACCAGCAGGTGACTTTTTCGGTTCCTGCAATGCGGCCACAGCAGCCCGCAGTTGGGTCTTGCATTCCTCTAGCTCCTGTGATAGCCTAGTATTCTTCTCTGTAAGAACCTGCACAATAAAGATGATCCTTAAATCAGTTCTGCTAACTGTTTCAAGTCTCAGGGGCTACTGATACATATAAATCGTCAAATTTACTTACCCGTACATCCTTTACATACTGATCCGTGGCTCTGGCTAGACCATCTTGAGCAGCTCGGAGGTACGCCTCTCCAGAATTGAAGGCATCAAATGCCTCTGGTGAGAAACAAGCGTCACGGAGTACGGCCCAGCGGCGCCTATGATTCAGGGCGCTTTCCACCTCTGAGTTTGTAGCGGATAATCTATCTGCATCCTCTGTAGGGGGATTATCCGGTGCCCGCCCCATATCGTCTTCCGCCTCTATGTCCGGTCCTGGCGCCCGGCTGGTGGAAGCATGATTAGTAACATCGCCGGACATATTCCGGTGAGCGTTTTTTCTGTTAAAGAAACACGGGCGTCATTATATTTCGAGAAAGACGACAACCACTGAGCGGGCTTTGTTATACATTTGCGCCGGCATCTCCGTCCTAACCGCCTTCCTTTTTGGCCTACCCGGCCTCGGTGCCTCCTGTTGGCGCATGGCTGCGGGTTCGGCAGGGCGTCCCGAATGCCTTCCCTGTAAAAATGCCATGTGTATATGGTGGGTGAAGTGTCTAAAAGGGGATACTAGTTTTGGAGTTGGATTTTTGGTTTTTCTTACGTGCGATGTAGGGAGAAGTCCGGGATAGTCGGCCATAATGGCCACCATGGCATCGTCGTAGCTTAACTAATAGAACTGCCAGTCTATCAGCTCCACGAATATAATCGAATCTTCTTCAAGTCCGGAGTCGAGGGCCCGGTCAGGGTCCTCTGGTTGTGGACAAGGGATGTTGACCTCCTTTATGGCTTTTCGCAGTTCCTGCCGCAAAGCGACAAGGTGAATACTTACGACAAAGTATGCGAGAAAATGGGAGCAGGGAGATATAACTTACCCAGCTTGGAGGATTGTACATGGAGAATCCATCCCGTGGCTTGATGCGGGTGAACTCCTCTTCCTCACCCTTGAACAACTCGGACATAATTTTCGCTAAAGCAGCAGCATTGTCCGGACCCTTACGCCCGCAGCGGGTGGCGTCATCTGCCCTGTTATAACACCACAAGGGGTGCCCATGATATTGAAGTGGTTGCATGCCCCGCATTATGCAAATCAACATAACTTCGATTATTGTCAATCCTGATCGATCCAATGCTTTAATTCGGTTCATCAGATAGAGGACTTCTCCATTGTCTTCCACCTGGGGGCTCCGTGGGCGCCAACTTCGGCGTTTCTTCAGAGGAGCATTGTTGAACTCAGGAAGACCCCACCGAACAGGGTCCGGAAGGGGAACGTCCTCCATATAAAACCATTCTGAAGGCCAGTCTTCGGGCGACTTCTTCGGAGTACCGGACAGGTATCCGGTATCGGCGATGCGCCATATTTCGGCTCCGCCCACTTGATAAAGTGACCCCCTCTGTGTGCGAGGGACGAGGCAAAATAGCCTTTTCCACAGCTTGAAGTGAGCCTCGCAGCCCAGGAACAACTCGCAGAGAGCCACATAGCCGGCGATATGTAGGATGGAGGCGGGGGTGAAATTGTGTAATTGGAGGCCGTAGAACTCCAGGAGCCCGCGGAGGAACGGATGAATTGGAAATCCGAGTCCCCTTAATAGATAGGGAACAAGGCAGACCCGCTCCCCCATAGAGGGACAGGGAAAGCTCTCCGCTTGCTCCCCGCCATTATAGGTGGCGAGCCCGGCTCGAACGGGCACCATGTATGCCGGAGGGAGAAATCCCTTAGTCTACAGTTCGACTAAACGACTGTGTGGGACTGAAAACCTCTCCCAATCACCGGGCTTATGGCTTCGAGGCGGGAGGAGGAGCTGCGAAGGTCGGCCATGCTGGAATGGATCTTTCCGGAACGCGCTCTGATGGACTCTCGCTGGGGGAGGATGGCATGGGTCGGATCTAAGGATCCCCATCCCTTTAATAGACAATTCATTTATCTGGCTAGGGGGGATGTAAAAACGCCCTGGCGCCTCGTATTCATTCGATGTGTGGGAGAAAGCCCTTACTGGGCACAGAAGCCAAGAGGTCCAAACATTTATGGGACCGGACACTGCTTTACAAACGTTCGAAAGATTGAGAAGAACCCGCCTTGCAATGTCGAAGACAATACTGCGTGCCGGACTCATCGTCATTGAAGCCTGGTTCGGGGGCTACTGAGGGAGTCCTGGATTAGGGGGTATCCGGACAGCCGGATTATATCCTTTGGCCGGACTGTTAGACTATGCAGGTACGAGATTGAAGAGTTCATCTAGTGTCCGGATGGGACGCTACTTGGCGTGGAAGGCAAGCTAGGCAATACGGATATGTATATCTCCTCCTTTGTAACCGACCTTGTGTAACCCTAGCCCTTTCCGGTGTCTATATAAACCGGAGGGTTTTAGTCCATAGGACAACATACAATCATACCATAGGCTAGCTTTTAGGGTTTAGCCTCTCCGATCTCATGGTAGATCAACTCTTGTAATACTCATATCATCAAGAATAAATCAAGCAGGACGTAGGGTTTTACCTCCATCAAGAGGGCCCGAACCTGGGTAAAACATCGTGTTCCCTGCCTCCTGTTACCATCCGCCTTAGACGCACAGTTCGGGACCCCCTACCCGAGATCCGCCGGTTTTGACACCGACAGGATCCATGTATAAAGAACAAAGTATGGACTTTGATTGACTTGCTCGATGATCAGCGAGCCATTGAGAATAAATGGATCTTCAAGAGGAAGATGGACGCATATAGTAGTGTTACTATCTACAAAGCTTGAATTGTCGCAAAAGGTTTTAGACAAGTTCAAGGTGTTGACTACGATGATATTTTCTCACTCGTATCGATGCTTAAAAGTATGTCAGAATCATGTTAGCAGTTGCCATATTTTATGAAATCTGGCAAATGGATATCAAAACTACATTCCTTAATGGATTTATTAAAAAAGTTGTATATGATGCAACCAGAAGTTTTTGTCAATCCTAAAGATGTTAACAAAGTGTGCAAGCTCTAGCGATCCATCTATGGGCTGGTGCAAGCATATCAAAGTTGGAATATGCGCTTTGATGAGTTGATCAAAGCATATAGTTTTATACAGACTTTTGGAGAAGCCTGTATTTAAAAGAAAGTGAGTGGGAGCCCTGTAGAATTTCTGATATTATATGTGGATGACATATTGTTGATCGGAAATGATACTGAATTTCTAGATAGCATAAAAGGATACTTGAATAAGAATTTTTTCAACGAAAGACCTCGGTAAAGCTGCTCACATATTCGGCATCAAGATCTATAAAGATAGATCAAGACGCTTGATAAAATTTCAATGAGTGCATACCTTAACAAGTTTTTGAAGTAGTTCAAGACGGAACAGTCAAAGAAGGAGTTATTGACTGTGTTGCAAGGTGTGAAGTTGAATAAAGACTCAAAACCCGACCACGGCAGAAAATAGAAAGAGAATGAAAAGGTCATTCCCTATGCCTCAGTCATAGGTTCTACAAAGTATGCTATGCTGTGTACCAGACCTATTGTATACCTTAGCATGATTTTGGTAAGGGAGTACAATAGTGATCTAGGAGTAGATCACTGGACAGCAGTCAAAATTATCCTTAGAGGACTAAGGAAATATCTCTCGGTTATGGAGGTGATAAAAGACTTCGTCATAAAGAGTTACGTTGATGCAAGCTTTTGACACTGATCTAGATGACTCTAAGTCTTGATTTAGATACATATTGAAAGTGGGAGCAATTAGCTAGAGTAGCTCCGTGCAGAGTATTGTAGACATAGAAATTTGCAAAATACATACGGATCTGAATGTTGCAGACCCGTAGACTAAACTTCTCTCACAAGCAAAACATGATCACTCTTTGGGTGTTAATAACATAGCGATGTGAACTAGATTATTGACTCTAGTAAACCCTTTGGGTATTAGTCACATGGAGATTGAACTAATCACATAAAGATGTGAAACTATTGGTGTTAAATCACATGATGATGTGAACTAGATTATTGACTCTAGTGCAAGTGGGAGACCGAAGGAAATAGGCCCTAGAGGCAATAATAAGTTATTATTTATTTCCTTATATCATGATAAATGTTTATTATTCCTGCTAGAATTGTATTAACCGGAAACTTAGTACATGTGTGAATACATAGACAAACAGAGTGTCCCTAGTATGCCTCTACTTGACTAGCTCGTTAATCAAAGATGGTTAAGTTTCCTAGCCATGGACATGTGTTGTCATTTGATGAACGGGATCACATCATTAGAGAATGATGTGATGGACTCAAAGAGCTAGTGATCGACTAGAGGGGGGTGAATAGGCGATTTTTATGAAAGTCTTCAAAACATGGAAGTTTCGAAGACAAACGATAGAAACAAACCTATTACCATGCAGCGGAAGGTAGACTACACTAAGCAAGCCATAGTCAAGTATTCAATGAGATGAAACCACAAAGACTAATAGCAGCTAGGCAGTATAGATCAGGATGGAAGATAGAACGAAGCCAAACAGAACAAGCAGTCACACAATGAAGACAAATAGATAATGCAAACAAGCAATGACTTCACAAGGACCAATCTACAAATAAAGAGATGGGAAGAATGGAACTAGTGGCTCGTTGAACACAATGATTTGTTGGACCAGTTCTAGTTGCTGTGACAACTGTACGTCTGGTTAGGGAGGCTGAGATTCAAATCAGAAGACCGCGTCTTCACCTTATTCCCCTTGAGCTAAGGACACCTAGTCCTCGCCCAATCACTCTGGTAAGTCTTCAAGGTAGACTTCCAAACCTTCACAGACTTCGTTCACCGGCGATCCACAATGACTCTTGGATACTCAGAACGCGACGCCTAACCGGCTGGAGGATTCACAGTCCTCAAGTGTAATAAGTCTTCAGATCACACAGACAGGAAGACTTTAGTGATGCCTAACACTCTTTGGCTATGGGTGTTTAGGGCTTTGTCCTTGCAAGGAATTCTCTCTCAGAGGCTTCGAGGTGGGTTGCTCTCAAACGACAAAAGTCATACACTAACTCTGAGCAGCCAACCGTTTATGGTTGTAGGGGGTGGGCTATTTATAGCCACTAGGCAACCCGACCTGATTTGTCCGAAATGACCCTGGGTCGCTAAGGAACTGACACATGTTCCAACGGTCAGATTTCAAACACAGACGGCAACTTTACTTGGGCTACAAGCAAAGCTGACTTATCCAGCTCTGGATAAGATTTGCTCTCATTGTCTTCCCTCGAAGACATAGGATTTTGGTTAAGCATCACTTCAGTCATTCTGACTGGTTCACTTGGACCCCACTTAACAGTATGGTGGTTCCTATGACTCAACAAAGAAGAAAAAGAATGACGAAACAACTAAGTCTTCGTGCTCCATAGTCTTCACGCGATGTCTTCTCTTGTCATAGTCTTCAATGTGAATGTCTTCACATACCACTTTTGACTTCCATGTCTTCATACATTTTTAGGGGTCATCTCTGGTAGGAAAACCGAATCAATGAGGGACTTCTACCTGTGTTATCCTTCAATTCTCACAAGCACATTAGTCCCTCAACTAGGTTTGTCGGCAATACTCCAAAACCAACTAGGGGTGGCACTAGATGCACTTACAATCTCCCCCTTTTTGGTGATTGATGACAAACTGGTTGAAGTTTTCAACAGGGAATAAAGTATGTGAAATTGTAAAGGATGGGGTATTGTCTTCATAAGTGGCAAAGGCTCCCCCTGAAGATGTGCATATAAGTAATTTGCTTTTGGAATGCAAATGCACATGGCAGGTTGTACTTGTGGAGATCCTCTTCAACTTATGATGACGATTCATCATGCATGATTTGATATAACGAAGATAATGACATGCATAATGTAAAATGGACGTCTACAAAATGACCTAAGTGCGGAAGTTATCATCGCACATGCGGAATTTATCATCGCATCACAGAATAGAAAATAAGTAGCAGACGACCATCGAGTTTAAGTGCTACAACTCAAAGAACCAAATGTATCGAAAAGCGAGAGTTGTAAGCACTTGGCAAAAGTAGCAAAAAGTAAAGCAACCACCCATATGGACCCACTTGAAGACTATCAACTCATATGCTTCTCCCCCTTTTGTCAGTAAGGACCAAAAAGGTTTGAGGACATAGAGCGCCTACTCGTTCCCATAAGGTGCAGGCGAGGCAGCAGGGTCATCGTTGAGGTCAGGTGGTGCAGAAGAACTTGGTGTAGTGTCGACACGCGCTGAAGTTGGAGGAGGTGAAGTTGCATCATCTTGGTCATCGATGACTCTGGCATTCACTGTTGCAGTTGAGGACGAATAGTCAGAGTCTTCAAGTGAGGGAGTCCGACGCAAGTGAGCATTCCTTGGAGGAGTTGAGTCAAACTTGAATCTTTCGGTGAAGCCATCATCCTGCATATCAGCTTCAGCACTAAGCAATGTCAAACTCTTCCAAGACCTCCGACAGGTTTCATGAGTAACAACGGCATTCTTGGTGGCAAGATTGTGAATGCGATTGACATCCACCAAGAGGCTTTGCATCTGACGCTTAAGCCAGTTGTGATGCTTGTCCTATTTCTGGTGTAGCGCGACGAGAAGCTCTCGGTCATTGAGAACACGAGATCGCTTCCAAGGCCGTTGGGCAATGGTGCTTCCAGTGGCGTCAGTTTGAGCGTGAGGGGCACATGTGTTACCAGCCAAGGGATAAACATGAGAGACTGCCTGAACTCCTTCAATGGGCTGGGTGAAGCTTTGACGATCGGCATTGTGAAGATAAATGGTATCCTTGGCAGGCTCTGGGTAAATAGCTTCAACACACAGATCAACCTCTAGCAAGAATACAAGATGATTGCGCAGACGACTGATAGTTGAAGGCAGAGTGAAGCTTGATAAGACGCATTACCCATGGAGCATAGAACTTCAACCCAAAAATGTTGGAGCCAGATGCAGCCAATTGTCTGATGAAAAAGTCTTGAGCATTGAAGCTGATGCCATTGAAGATATAGAAAATCAAAGTCTTCATTGCTCGTTCAAGCTTTGCTGCAGATGAATGTCCTTTGATAGGCCATAGAGTTTTTCTGATGATATGATAAATGGTGCGAGGCAGATACTCTAGGTCTTCAACAAAGAATTCAGATGGGTAGTCAGCGTCGTGAGGCAAAGGCTTCATCATGCTCAACATTTGGCTCATGTTGGGTTCTGGCTTCTGAAAAATGCTCTCCAAAGCATTCTAGTGTTGTTGACAACCTGGTTCATAGTATTCACCAGGAGTGGGAAGCCGTGTGAGCTCATTGATATAAAGAGCTTTGGCTTCATGATGGACATTGCCTGTCATCCACTCAAGGACCCAAGTATTTGGATCCCTGTTGTAGCCTTGAATGTGAACAGTTGCATAGAACTATAATAAAAGCTCTTCATTCCAGTGTTCCTTGTCTGTGACAAATTGCAGGAGTCCAGCATCTCTGAAGCAATCCAACACTCCTTCTAGACAGGGCAGGCCAGCTAGAGCGTCAGTATCAAGATGCATATGGGGAAATATGCGCCCTTGGTTGTATAAGACGCAGGAATAGTAGCTACGCTGCTGATAGCTCCAAAACCAATCCAATGAAATGCGGGGTTTGGTGTAAGGGTTCTTGGCGCTGTTGAAGAAGGTGTTATGTGCCACGAAGCCATTCACATTGAAGACCCCAGGTGAAGTTGCAGTGCCTGGGAATCTTGGAAAGTCCTGGCTTGGGCTTCTAGACTTGAGGTCTGTGCTCGACATGATAGTCAAATTGTGGACCCGCGGCAGGTGGAGGAACCAGAATGGGCCATCGGACCATAACAGGCTGACCACGATCAAATGCCAGCATAATTGTATGAGGTCTTGGAGGGGGTACAGGAGCATTGGCATTGTCGTTGACATGGGCTTCAGGGGCCACATTGGCTTCAGGTGCTTCAGTATTGGCTTCGGGCGCTGCGGTGGCTTCAGGTGCATGCACTTCTGGCACCGCATTAGCTTCAGGCACCACATTAGCTTCAGGCACCACATTAGCTTCAACCATGACAACGTCATTGGTTTCAGTGTTGATGTTGGTGGCCGCCTTAGTATTGTTAACCTCCACTTCAGGAGCTGGAGGGTCGGACATGTTCTCCTCGAGAACAACATCTTGGTGGGATGGGGGTGTAGCAACTCTTTCTACTTCAACTCTTGGTTCTTCTTCTTCATCGGCTGATGCAGCTGGAATATCTTCAGGCGTTTTGGCTTCAAACTCAGAGACGTTCACAATTGGAGTGACTTGGGGCCTTGATCCTTTACGAAGCCTGCGGAACGCTGGCGACGCTTGTGGAGATGGAGTCGGCTGGGCCTCAAAGTCATCATCATCTTGTGGTTGGGGAGCACTTGGGGTGTCTTGTTGTTGTGGGTGATCAGCCCATGATGCATCCTGAGCAGTTGGCGTTAGAGGACGACCAATGCTGATGAGCTCGCTGTGCGTGAGCACAGGCGATGATACCAAATTGCGCTCGATCTGAGGAAGGACTTCATCATCTTCAACATTGTCGTGAGGACCAATGTCTTCAGCTGCGGTGGGGTCAACAACTGGATTGTCTTCAGCTTCAGGAGCCTCTGTGGAAGCAGGCTCATGAACTATCAACCGGCGCTCTCGATGTTCGGACGCAGGACGAGCCACAGAGATTGGCTCGACATCAAGGGGCTCTGTGGGAGCAGCCCGGTCTCTCTTCTTGGTCTTTCATTTCTTGGTTGGCAGAGCATCATCAGTGGTGGATTTGGTCTTGCGTTTTCTGGCTTCGGCTTCAGCTGCCCTTGTTTTCTTGAGTTCTGAAGCCACTATGGGGACCTTAGGCTTCGAGCCTGTCATACTGGCTGGGAAGATAATGCGAGGTTCTTCCTGCCTTGATGCTTCTGGTTCTGCCACAGCTAGCTTCTTCTTCTTCTTGGCAGCCATTCTGGGGTCGATGCCTGGTCGCCCCAAAGCCTTGCGCTTTTCAGCTTCATTGTATCCTTGAACACATTTGGCAGCAAGATCCTTCATGCGCTCACGAGAACCTTTGGCTTCTTCGCGTTTCTTGTGGAATGCTTCCTTGAGCTCATGCATCATGACCTTGAAGTTTTGAATGTCTTCAACATTGAGCTTGGCCATGTGCTTCTTGAATTGAGACTTTTCATAATCAATCTTATGCTTCAGCTCAACAATTTTATGAGCTAGAGCCAGCTCAGGAGAAATGGCTCCATGGAAGGCGACGCTGAGGCCAATAGGAAGCTGAAGATCATCAAAGCTGACATTTGGGCTGTCAAACCACTCATCAATAAACTTGTTTAAGATTTCCACATCAAAGAGAGGGAGGTCATTGAAGATTTTCGCCTCTTGCTTGCTCTTGATCAACTGCTCAAGAGCGTCATCGCCAAGATCGTCGTCACTGGATAGATCAATGGCGTCATTTTCATTTTGCAAAACAGCAGCAGGGGTCAGTGCTTGACCAGTGGGTTGCATGGGCTTCTTCACTTTGGCGGGCTTGGAGATGCGTGAAAGATCTTCAGACTGCACACTATCTTCAGGAGGTGCAATGGCCAGAGGCTTCGCCCGTGAAACCTTTGGTGTAGGCGAAGACTTCGAAGCTTTAAGTTTCTTTAGCTTCTTTGGCTTCGGTGGTGCAGGCGCTTCACCAGAATCAGCGTCGTCTGTAGGTTGATCCACGACTGCCCCTTGAACCTTTATGTGAGTGATGAGACCTTCTAAGTTATAGAAGGGCCCAACCAGATTGGGTTCAGCTTCGCGTGTGCCGTCAGCACGAGGAGCAGAGGGGCCTGGATTGAAGTCTAATCCCTGCGACTTCTTCTTTTCTTTGGCCGAGTTCTTGGCAAACTAGAAGTTGCGCTTGAACAGATTGTCGTCACGACACCATAGCAATGAAGAAGGGTCTGCATTTGCAGGCTGTGGTCCACGGACCATGCAAGGATAGAAGCCTTGTTCAATGGCTTCAGCTCTGGACCTGGGTTGAAGGTTTTTGTACAAGATGTCTCCCCAGGGTCGCTTGATGGCATTCTTCTCAGCATATTCCTGGTCACGAACCTGTACCTGTACCATTGTTCTGCCCAATATCTTCGAATCCATTGGATTCGGGTTTTCCGCTGATTATAATCCTCCTCTGAATCTGTCTTGTACAACTCATAGAGGTCAGGAGGCAAATCTCTGGAGGTGTTTCCACGGTGCTGTCTGCCACACTTCCTTGCAGATTTCTCTGTTGCCATGAAGTTTAGACTGAAAGGCTTTAACACTGTCAAAGTCTTCCGTCTACTGGTCAGACAAGAACTGGCTTCAGGAGAATTTATATGATGCTGTAAGAACTCTGCAAATGAATGCAGACTATGAGAATCAAGGGATTCTCCCACGGACATGTACCTGTGACAGCATTAAAGGTGCGAGGGAAGGGGAAGAGGTCATATGCATTCTCAGAAGATTTTGAAGATAAATCAGTTTAGAAGACATTCACTCATATGTAAAGAGTTGGTTCCAGATTTGTACGAATCCACGAATAAGTACAAGTGAGGAATCTAACTACTTTGTGAAGCATAAGTGAACATACTAGGCATGCTATGAGATGCAGAATGAGATAGATCCAACTTGTGGGAATAGAAACCACTTGTGGTTGAAAACGATGAATCTATCGGATCAAAAAGACTGTAAAAAGGAGGTTTTATTTACCACACGAGGAACTGCTAGACGGAGTGGGAGAGGAGGCCGAGCAGTTCGATCTTCTGTGCCCTAACTTGGCGACGGAGGACACCTACGGCGACGGCGGAGAAGACGATGTCCGCGGCCGGCGTGAGGACGGTGTCAGTGAGGTCGCGGCAGCTAAGCGCTTAGTCGCCGGCGTCGTCGAGTGCTAGCGGTGGCGCTAGGGTTTGTGCGAGAGTGGAAGAAGAGATAATGACTGGGGTGAGGCGTGTATTTATAGAGACAGGGACGGGCACAGTGTTATTACGCAGGTGCCCCTGGCGGTTCACATCTGAAGGACACATGGTGATCATGCAAGACATTGGAGGTTGTTCCATGTTCCCACGCACGCCTGGATTGTCGGGTGGTCGTTCCCACTTCTTCGGGTTTCAGGCAAAAGGATTGAGCATTTAAAAACGGATTTAATGTTTGTCTCTGTATCTCCTACTGACAAGGACACAGCGAAGACATTCGACAGTTTCAATAGAATGCATATGATTTGCATAGATAGACTTGAGACAGGAGCATAGAAAGGTTAGGGTCCGATCACATTCACTTAGTTCAAAAAGATTCAACATGAAGACATAGCTATAAGTGAATGTTGTAGAGGACAGAAACTAAATTGAAGATAAACATGAGGCCATGTTAACATTGAAGACAAACAAAATGTGAAGACTTTGCAAATGTAACGCCATGTGAAAAACACTTCTAAGGGAAGAATTTGGTGGTGGCGTTACCCACCGTATAGGAAGTATTAGACCCAGACAAGGCGCACAAATATCGTGGCGCTCTGAAGTCAAATTCCACGTTAATGTATTCACACTCAGAATGTAAGTCTTCATTGATTGAAGACATACCTTACTTCATGTGTTGCACATCTAAGTCATCAACATGCATAAGTGTTAGGATGTGTGCCTGATCACAGGACATTTGAGGATTCCAAGATATTTAGCTCACACCGTAACTTGCAAAACCTTTTCTCATCCAAGGGCTTTGTGAAGATATCTGCCAGTTGCTCTTCAGTGTTGACGTGTATGATATCAATATCTTCCTTCATGACATGATCTCTGAGAAAGTGATGACGAATTTCAATGTGCTTTGTCTTCGAGTGCTGAACTGGGTTGTTAGCAATCTTGATGGCGCTTTCGTTGTCGCAGTAGAGTGGCACATGCTTCAGATGAATGCCATAGTCTTTGAGTGTTTGCTTCATCCATAGAAGCTGAGCGCAGCAAGATCCAGCAGCAATGTATTCAGATTCAGCAGTGGAGAGAGATACACAATTCTGCTTCTTTGAAGACCAACATACAAGTGATCGTCCCAAAAAGTGACATGTGCCTGATGTAGACTTGCGATCCACCTTGTCACCAGCATAATCAGCATCCAAGAATCCAACTAGATCAAACTCTGAGCCCTTTGGATACCATAATCCTAGTGTTGGGGTGTGAGCCAAATATCGAAGAATTCGCTTCACAGCTAAGTGATGCGATTCCTTTGGTGCCGCTTGGAATCGGGCACACATGCAAACACTAAGCATGATATCTGGCCTAGATGCACACAAATAAAGCAAAGAACCAATCATGGAGCGGTATACCTTTTGATCAAACTCTTTACCATTGTCGTCGGGACCCAGATGGTGTTTAGCTGGCATTAGCGTCGTGTAACCTTTGCAGTCTTGCATTCCAAACTTCTTCAAGCAATCTTTGAGGTATTTCTCTTGAGATATGAAGATGGCGTTGCGTTGTTGTCGTATTTGAAGACCAAGGAAGAACTTCAGCTCACCCATCATGGACATCTGATATTGCTCTTGCATCATATATCCAAACTCATCATTGTATTTCTGGTTGGTGCAGCTGAAGATAATGCCATCCACATAAATTTGGCACACAAACAGTTCACCATCATATGTCTTCGTGAAGAGTGTGGGATCCAAAGAACTAGGTTTGAAGCCTTTGCTTTTCAGGAAGTCCTTGAGTGTGTCATACCAAGAACGAGGGGCTTGTTTGAGGCCATACAGTGCCTTGTTGAGCTTATAAACCATGTTAGGATGTTTTGGATCTTCAAAGCCAGGAGGTTGTGCAACATACACTTCTTCTTCAATCTTGACATTGAGAAAAGCGCTCTTCACATCCATTTGATACAGAAGAATGTTATGATGATTGGCATAGGCCAGCAGTATGCATATAGCTTCAAGCCTAGCCATAGGAGAAAATGTTTCATCAAAGTCAATTCTTTCAACTTGAGTGTATCCTTGAGCAACGAGGCGAGCTTTGTTTCTGACAACTTGACCATGCTCATCTTGCTTGTTGCGATATATCCATTTAGTGCCTATGATATTGTGCTTACGAGGATCAGGATGCTTGACCAGTTCCCATACATTATTCAGCTCAAATTGTTGAAGCTCTTCTTGCATTGCTTGAATCCATTCAGGCTCCATGAAGGCTTCATCAACTTTCTTGGGTTCAGATATTGAGACGAATGCGAAGTGTCCATAGAAATTTGCTAGCTGTGTTGCCCTTGAACGAGTGAGTGGACCAGGTGCATTGATGCTATCAATTATTTTCTCAATCTGTACTTCATTTGCAACACGAGGATGAACGGGACAAAGATTTTGCTCTTGCTGATCATTGTCATCGTTAGAAGGATTGTCTTCAGGCTGAGCATTGTCTTCAAGTTGATTAGGTGCGGAGATGATGAGTTCCTCTTCAGGCTGAGCTTCAGACGGTATGATTTCTCCAGTTCCCATAAGCTTGATGGATTCACTAGATGGAACTTCATCTAGCACATTTGGCAGGTGCTCTCTTTGCGAGCCGTTAGTCTCACCGAACCGCACATCCACAGTTTCAACCACTTTATAGTGAAAGAGGTTGAAGACTCTCTAGGAGTGTGAATCCTTTCCGTATCCAAGCATAAAACTTTTCTGTAGGAGTGCAAATTTTGAAGTGTGATGTGGATCCTTGATCTAGCACCTGGCACCAAATACTCTGAAGTAACTGACATTTGGCTTCTTACCAGTGAGGAGCTCATAGGATGTTTTGTTCAGAAGCTTGTGAAGATAAACACGGTTGATGATATGGCATGTAGTATCAATGGCTTCAGGCCAGAACTTTCTTGGAGTCTTGTATTCATCGAGCATCGTCCGTGCCATCTCAGTAAGTGTTCTATTCTTGCGTTCCACGACGCCATTTTGTTGCGGCGTGTACGACGCTGAGAACTCATGAGTGATGCCCAAAGTATCAAGATAAGTGTCGAGGCCAGTGTTCTTGAATTCAGTGACATTGTCACTTCTGATGTGCTTGATCTTGACGCCATAGTTGTTCATGGCTTGATTGGCGAAGTGTCTGAAGACATTCTGCACTTTAGTCTTGTAGAGGATTATATGCATCCATGTATATCTTGAATAATCATCAACAATGACGAATCCATAGAGACAAGCGGTAGTAGTAAGAGTTGAGTAGTGAGTGGGATCGAAGAGGTCCATGTGCGGTAGTTCGAAGGGTTGAGTCGTTGTCATGATTGTCTTCGAGGGATGCTTGGCCCTCGTCATCTTTCCAGCTTCACAGGCACCGCATAGGTGATCCTTCTTGAACTTGACGCCCTCGATGCCGATGACATGCTTCTTCTTTGCAAGAGTGTACAAGTTCCTCATGCCAGCATGCCCTAGCCTCCGATGCCAGAGCCAGCATTCTGAAGCTTTTGCTAGAAGACATACGGCAAGCTGTGGTCCTGCTGAGAAATCTACCACGTACAAATCATCTTTCCGATACCCTTCAAAGACTAAAGACTTGTCAGATTCCATTAGAACAAGGCAACGATATTTTCCAAATATCACAATCATGTTTAAATCGCAAAGCATTGAGACAGACATTAAGTTGAAACCAAGGGATTCAACAAGCATCACTTTATCCATGTGTTGATCCCTTGAGATTGCAACTCTACCTAGACCCAATACCTTGCTTTTACCAGTATCAGCAAATGTGATGTGACTCTTGTCAGATGGACGTAAAGTTGAGTCCATGAGAAGACTTTGCTTGCCAGTCATGTGACTAGTACACCCACTATCAATAATCCATTCTGAAGCAGCTGGTGTCATACCCTATAGTGCAGTTAGGGGGATAGGCTTCACGAAGAGAATTGTGAAGCATAAACATTTGACGAGCAAGTGGATTATGAAAGCTTAGATTGAGGTTAGGACTGATAGGGCAAGTAGCAAGCGACTCAGGAACAAAATACATAATAAGACCATTTGGGCATTTGATCTTGCGCCTTACAAGATGTTTAAGGTCCCCAGCAATAGCTTCAGACGAATTTGATTTTTGGCTGGAGACCCTTCCCTGCAAAAGAGAGTTAAGCTTTCTTAGCCACCAACATCTTCAAGGGTGGCTTCGAAGCAATGAGTCTAAGTGCAGCATCTGAGAACTTTGGCTTTGAAGCCCTAGCAAATAGTATTGCAAGAGGGTGATAGTACTCATAAGAATAAGCAGAGTAGTTGTTGGTCTTATGAACATGGCGGTTTGATGAAACGCGCTCATATTCATAGGCCTGAGTATGGTTTCCCTGCAAAACATTTGCGTTAGTGCGACTCAGGTGAGTCCTCTGTCTGTATGAAGCCTTTGGACCATATGAAGCCTGTGGTTTGGGGTTTGTCTTCTTCACATGTGGTGTCATGATGACATTCACAGGAAGATTCTCCAGACACCTTTTCAACACCTAGACTTTCTTCATAGGTGGCCCATTCCTACGGTTAGTACCAATATACCTGGCAAACACTTCACCATTCTGATTCTTAAATAGTTTATAGTTTGCATCAAAGGATTCATCAATAACAGTGGGTTAGCACAAGTGAAGCCAGATAGGGTGGATGGATCCACTGAAGGTTCCTTTGCAGCAACCCATGTGGTTTTGGGGTACTGCTCAGGTTTCCAGTAAGAGCCATCAGCATTCATTTTCCTTTCGAACCCAACACCCTCTTTCCTAGGGTTTCGATTCAGGATCTGCCTTTTGAGGACATCACATAGTGTCTGATGCCCTTTGAGACTTTTGTACATCCCTATTTCAAGCAATGTCTTCAACCTAGCATTTTCATCAGCAATAGCAGTGGCATCCTCAGCAGAGGGGTTAGTTACCACATCAACAGTTGAAGATATTGCAACAGTAGCAGCAGTAGAGCATCCAGCAACAGAAGTAGTGTTGTCATGCTCAATGCATTTAAGACATGGTGGTTCAAATCCTTCCTGAGCAGAACCGATCTGTTTGGCGCGAAGTGACTCGTTTTCCTTTTGAAGATCTTCATGAGCCGCTCTCAATTTCTCAAGATCTTGCTTCCTTTGAAGATAATCATAGGAAAGCTTTTCATGAGTTGTTGAGAGCGTTTCATGACGACTTTCAAGTTCCTCATACTTAACATGAAGATTTTTTATGTATTCAATTAAGGACTGAGATCAAGTCATTTCAGCGTCTAACAGGTCATCGCTTTTGTCTAACAGTTTTTGAATATGTTCCATAGCTTTTTGTTGTTCAGTTGCAATTTTAGCAAGTGTTTTGTAGCTGGGTTTGGAACCACAATCAGAGTCATCTTCACTGGATGTTTGATAGTGATTAGTGCGTGAGTTTACCTTGGCACCGCATGCCATGAAGCAGTAGGTGGGAGCGGAGTCATCCTGGTCATTAGCATTGGCGTCGGTGATGGAGTCATTGTCTTCAATGTTGAAGATGGACTTGGCAACGTAGGCTGTAGCCAGACTTGCAATGCCAGAATCGGACTCCTCCTCAGACTCCACCTCCGCCTCCTCAGAAGCAGACTCCTCCTCTGAATCCATTTCCTTGCCAACAAACGCACGAGCCTTGCCAGATGAGCTCTTCTTGTGTGATGAAGACTTTGATGAAGACTTGGAAGAAGACTTTGAGTATTTCTTCTTCTTGTTGTCGTCAGAATCATATTCCTTTCTCTTCTTCTTCTTGTTGTTCTCATTGTCCCACTGCGGACACTCGGAGATGTAGTGGCCAGGTTTCTTGCACTTGTGGCATGTTCTCTTCTTGTAGTCATGAGCAGAAGCTTCATCATTCCTTGAGCTAGATCGTGAGGACTTTCTGAAGCCTTTCTTCTTGGTGAATTTCTGGAACTTCTTCACAAGCATAGCAAGCTCCTTTCCAATGTCTTCAGGATCATCTGAACTGCAATCAGAGTCTTCTTCAGATGAGGAAACAGCTTTTGCCTTCAAAGCACGAGTTCGCCCATAGTTGGGACCATAGATATCACTTTTCTCAGAAAGCTGAAACTCATGTGTGTTGAGCCTTTCAAGTATGTCAGACGGATCGAGTGTCTTGAAGTCAGGGCATTCTTGAATCGTCAGGGCTAGGGTGTCAAACGAGCTGTCAAGTGATCTCAGGAGTGTCTTGACGACTTCATGCTTGGTGATCTCAGTAGCGCCGTCGGCTTGAAGCTCATTTGTGATGTCAGTGAGTCGATCAAACGTGAGCTGAACATTCTCATTGTCATTTCTCTTGAATCAGTTGAAGAGGTTGCGAAGGACACTGATTCTTTGATCTCTCTGGGTTGAGACGCCTTCGTTGACCTTGGAGAGCCAGTCCCAGACTAGCTTGGATGTTTCCAGAGCACTCACACGGCCATAGTGTCCTTTGGTCAGATGACCACAGATGATGTTCTTGGCAGTGGAATCCAGTTGAACGAACTTCTTGACATCAGCAGCGGTGACACCTTCACCAGCCTTGGGGACGCCACTCTTGACGACATACCAGAAGTCGACATCAATGGCTTCAAGATGCATGCGCATCTTATTCTTCAAGTAGGGATATTCAGTTCCATCAAAGACTGGGCACGCAGCGGAGACTTTGATTATCCCTGCTGTCGACATAGCTAAAACTCCAGGTGGTTAAACCGAATCACACAGAGCAAGGGAGTACCTTGCTCTAATACCAATTGAAAGTGCTAGCGATCGACTAGAGGGGGGTGAATAGGCGATTTTTATGAAAGTCTTCAAAACATGGAAGTTTCAAAGACAAATGATAGAAACAAACCTATTACCATGCAGCGGAAGGTAGACTACACTAAGCAAGCCATAGTCAAGTATTTAATGAGATGAAAGCACAAAGACTAATAGCAGCTAGGCAGTATAGATCGGGATGGAAGATAGAACGAAGCCAAATAGAACAAGCAGTCACACAGTGAAGACAAATAGATAATGCAAATAGGCAATGACTTCACAAGGACCAATCTGCAAATAAAGAGATGGGAAGAATGGAACCAGTGGCTCGTTGAAGACAATGATTTGTTGGACTAGTTCCTGTTGCTGTGACAACTGTACGTCTGGTTAGGGAGGCTGAGATTCAACTCAGAAGACCGCGGCTTCACCTTATTCCCCTTGAGCTAAGGACACCCAGTCCTCGCCCAATCACTCTGGTAAGTCTTCAAGGTAGACTTCCAAACCTTCACAGACTTCGTTCACCGGCAATCCACAATGACTCTTGGATGCTCAGAACGCGACGCCTAATCGGCTGGAGGATTCACAATCCTCAAGTGTAATAAGTCTTCAGATCACACAGACAGGAAGACTTCAGTGATGCCTAACACTCTTTGGCTCTGGGTGTTTAGGGCTTTGTCCTCGCAAGGTGAAAGTGCGTTATATCGACTAGAGGGGGGGTGAATAGGCGATTTTTATGAAAGTCTTCAAAACGTGGAAGTTATGAAGACAAACGATAGAAATAAACCTATTACCATGCAGCGGAAGGTAGACTACACTAGGCAAGCCATAGTCAAGTGTTCAATGAAGTGAAAGCACAATGACTTAATAGCAGCAATCTAGTAAGGATCAGGTAGGAAGATATTATGAAGCCATACAGAGCATGCAGTCACTTAGTGAAGACAAAAGATAGTGCAAACATAGAATGACTTCACAAGGAGCAACAGTAAGTAAAGGGAAGGGAAGATGAAACCAGTGACTCATTGAAGACAATGATTTGTTGGACCAGTTCCAGTTGCTGTGACAACTGTACGTCTGGTTGGGGCGGCTAGGTATTTAAACCTTAGGACACATAGTCCCGGACACCCAGTCCTGAACACGCAGCTCAGGACACTCAGTCCTCACCGTATTCCCCTTGAGCTAAGGTCACACAGACCTCGCCCAATCACTCTGGTAAGTCTTCAAGGTAGACTCCCAAACCTTCACAGACTTCGTTCACCGGCAATCCACAATGTCCCTTGGATGCTCAGAACGCGGCGCCTAACCGGCTGGAGGATGCACAGTCCTCAAGTGTAATAAGTCTTCAGATCACACAGACAAGAAGACTTAAGTGATGCCCAATTCTCTCTGGCTCTGGGTGGTTAGGGCTTTATCCTCGCAAGGAATTCTCTCTCAAAGGCTTCGAGGTGGGTTGCTCTCAAACGACAAAAGCCGTACTCTCAATCTGAGCAGCCAACCGTTTATGGTTGTGGGGGGTGGGCTATTTATAGCCACTTGGCAACCCGACCTGATTTGTCCGAAATGACCCTGGGTCACTAAGGAACTGACACGTGTTCCAACGGTCAGATTTCAAACTCACACGGCAACTTTACTTGGGCTACAAGCAAAGCTGACTTGTCCGACTCTGGACAAGATTCGCTCTCATAGTCTTCACTCGAAGACATAGGTTTTTGGTTAGGCATCACTTCAGTCATTCTGACTGGTTCTCTTGGACCCCACTTAACAGTACGGTGGTTCCTATGACTCAACACAAAAGAAAAAGAACTACGAAAGATCTAAGTCTTCGAGCTCCATAGGCTTCATGTGGTGTCTTCTCTTGTCATAGTCTTCAATGTGAATATCTTCATATACCACCTTTGACTTCAATGTCTTCATACATTTTTAGGGGTCATCTCTGGTAGGAAAACCGAATCAATGAGGGACTTCTACCTGTGTTATCCTGCAATTCTCACAAACACATTAGTCCCTCAACTAGGTTTGTCGTCAATACTCCAAAACCAACTAGGGGTGGCACTAGATGCACTTACAATCTCCCCCTTTTTGGTGATTGATGACAAACTAGTTGAAGTTTTCAACGGGGAATATAATCTGTGAAATTGTAAAGGATAAGGAATTGTCTTCATAAGTTGCAAGGGCTCCCCCTGAAGATGTGCATATAGGTAATTTGCTTTTGGAATGCAAATGCACATGGCAGGTTGTACTTGTGGAGATCCACTTCAACTTATGATGACAATCCACTATGCATGTGAAAGTATATGAAGATAATGACATGCATAATAGAAAATGGACATCTGCAGAATGATCTAAGTGCGGAATTTATCATCGCACATGCGGAATTTATCATTGCAAAACAAAGTGGCAGATAAGTAGCAGACGACCATCGAGTTTAAGTGTTACAACTCAAAGAACCAAATGTAGCAAAATGAGAGTTGTAAGCACGAAGCAAAATATAAAGCACCCGCCCATATGGACCCGCTTGAAGACTATCAACCTCATATGCTTCTCCCCCTTTTGTCAGTAAGGACCAAAAAGGTTTGAAGACATAGAGCATCTACTCGTTCCCATGCGGAGTAGGTGAAGTAGCAGGGTCGTTGGTGGTGTTTGGCGGTGCTGAAGAGCTTGGAGCAGAGTTGACGCGTGCTGAAGGAGGTGGTGGTGAAGTAGCATCATCTTCATCTTCGATAACTCTGGCAGTCACTGTTGCAGCAGATGAAGAGAACTCGGAGTCTTCAAGGGGTGGAGTTCCTAGCAGCACAGCTCTTCGAGGAGGTGTGGAGTCAAACTTGAATCGCTCAGTGAAGCCATCCTCTTGGAGATCATCTTTAGAACACATCATCATTAGCCCTTTCCATGTACGGCGACAGGTTTCATGGGCAACGAAAGCATTCTTGGTGGCAAGATTGTGAATGTGATTAACTTCCACCAAGAGGCTTTTCATCTGACGCTTCAGCCAGTCATGATGCCTATCCTGTTTCTGATGAAGAGCCACAAGAAGCTCTCGGTCGTTGAGAACACGAGTATGCTTCTTGGGTCTTGGAGCAGTTGTACTATCAGTGGCTTCAGTAGATGCAGGGTGTGGTGCACGTGTAGTGCCAGCCAAAGGATACACCCGAGTGACTGCTTCAACTCCTTCAATGTTCTGGGAGAAACTCTGATGCTCTGCATTCTAAAGACTTAGAGGTTCCTTTGCAGGCTCAGGATAGATGGCTTCAGTAGAGATATCCACATCAGGCAGAAGATGGCTGATATGAGATATCGGAGTGAAGTTTAATTAGCCGCATTACCCATGGGGCGTAGAACTTCAAGCCAAACAGATCAGAGCCCGATGCAGCAAGTTGGCGGATGAATAAGTCCTGTGCATTGAAGTATTTTCCATGAAGAATATAGAAGACCAAAGTCTACATTGCACCCTCAAGCTTGGCATTTGGAGAGTGCCCTTTGATGGGCCAGAGAGTTCGCCTGATGATGTGATAGATGGTTCATGGCAGATACTCAAGGTCTTCAACGAAGAACTCTGTTGGATAAGCAGCATCTTGGGGCAATGGCTTCATCATGCTGAGCATCTGACTCATATCAGGTTCCGGCCTCTTAAAGATGCTCTCAATAGCTTCACTATGCAGCTGACAGCCATGCTCGTAGAGATCGCCAGGAGTGGGCAAACCAGTGAGCTCAATGATGTCAAATGCATTGGCTTCGTGATAAACATTTCCGTTCATCCACTCCAGGACCCAAGTCTTCGGATCTCTGCTGTACCCGCGGATGTGAAGTGTGGCATAGAATTGGAGCAGCAGCTCTTCATTCCAATGCTCTTGGTCAGTAACGAACGGCAGCAGTCCAACTTCCTTGAAGCAATCCAAAGCTTCTTCCAGACAGGCAGACCAGCTATGGCTTCAATGTCAAGGCGCTTGTGTGGGAAGATGCGACCTTGGTTGTAAAGAATGCATGAGTAATAGCTTCGCTGAGGATAGCTCCAGAACCGATCAGATGATATCCTTTCCCTTGAGTAGGGGTTCCTGGAGCTATCGAAGAATGTGTTATCTGCCCTGAAGCCATTGATATTGAAGGAGCCAGGTGCTGATGTAGGACCTGGGAACCTTGGCAATCTTGGGATTGGCTTCTGTACCTGAGGCCTGTGCTCAACATGATAGTCGAACTGTGGACCGGCAGCAGACTCAGGAACAGAAGTGACGGGATCAGTGGCTTCGTTGTCTTCTTTTTCCGTTGGGGAGGGCTCCACATTAGCTTCATTGGTGGTTGTGGCAGCCGCAAGATTTTCAAGCACGTTCTCCTTGAGAACTGCTTCTTGGTGGGACAGTGGAGTGGCAACTTGTGGGACTTCATCTTCCGCGGCTGATGCAGCCGGATTGTCTTCAGCAGAGACTTGAGGCCTTGGACCTTTGCGAAGCCTGCGCAACACGGGCGACGCCTGTGGAGTTGGAGTGGGTTGGGCCTCATAGTCTTCTTCCTCTTGTGGGCGATCTGCCCATGAAGCATCCTGTGCAATTGGCGTCAGTGGACGACCAATGCTGATGAGTTCGCTGTTCTGAGGAAGGACTGCACCATCTTCTACATTGTCATGTTGACCAATGTCTTCAGCAGCGATGGGATCAGCTGCTGGAAAGTCTTCAGCTTCATGAGCCTCTGTGGAAGCAGGCTCATGGATAGTCAGTTGGCGTTCATGGCGTTCAGCTTCAGGATAGACCATAGAAATGGGTTCAACTATCAAGGGCTCTGTGGGAGCTGCCCGATCTTTCTTGGTCTTCCTCTTCTTCTTGGAGGGGGCAGTTGGAGAGGCTTTAGAATGTTTCCTCTTCCTAGCTTCAGCCTCAGCAGTCCTTGTCTTCTTGAGCTCTGAAGCTGTTGACCGGCTTTTTGGCTTCAAGCCAGTCATTTTAGTTGGGAAGACAATAGGAACTTCTTCCTGCCTTGGTGCGTCAGGTTCAGCCGTAGCAGGCTTCTTCTTCTTCTTTGCGGCCATCCTGGGGTCGATGCCAGGACGCCCAAGGGCCTTGCGCTTCTCAGCCTCATTATAGGCTTGCACACATCTATCAGCCAGAGTCTTCATGCGCTCACGCGAACCCTGAGCTTCTGCATGTTTCTTTACAAAGGCTTCCTTGAGCTCGTGCATCATACTCTTGAAGTTCTTCACTTCCTGCACGCTGAGCTTGGCCATATGCTTCTTGAACTGACCCTTTTCATAGTCAATCTTTTGCTTCAGTTCAACAATGCGCTGGGCAATAGCGAGTTCTGAAGCAATGGCGCCTTGGAAGGCGACACTAAGGCCAATTGGTAGCTGCAGATCTTCAAAGCTGATGTTTGGCGTGTCAAACCACTCGTCAATGAAGTTGTGGATGATGGTCACATCAAAGAGAGGCAGATCATTGAAGATTTCTGCATCTTCTTTGCTCTTGATGAGTTGCTCAAGAGCGTCATCTGCTAGATCTTCATCACTTGACAGATCAATGTCGTTATTGCGCAGAATGGCAGCAGCAGTTAGCTCTTGTCCGGTGTGAGGCAGAGGCATCTTGACTTTCTGGCGCTTGGAGATGCGAGATAAGTCTTCGGACTGCACACTGTCTTCAGGAGGTGCAGTTGCCAGTGGCTGCGCCCTTGAGATTTTTGGTGAGGGGGCAGGCTTTGAAGCTTTAGGCTTCTTCATCTTCTTTGTCTTCGGCGCTGCAGGAGCTTCTTCTGATTCAGCGTCAGCTGCAGGCTCATTCACTGCAGTCCCTTGAACTAAGATGCAGGTGATGAGGCCTTCAAGGTTGGAGAAAGGACCGATGACATTGGGTTCTGCATCTCGTGTGCCATCTGCCCTTGGTGCTGAGGGACCATGGTTGAAGTCTAACCCCAAAGCCTTCTTGTTCTGCTTCACTGAGTTCTGGGCAAACTGGAAGTTGCGCTTGAACAGATTGTCGTCACGACACCATAGTAGTGACGATGGGTGTGCATCAGCTGGCTGTGGCCCACAGACCATGCAGGGATAGAAGCCTTGAGCAATGACTTCATCTCTGGACCTAGGTAGAAGATTCTTGTATTGGATGTCTCCCCACGGTCTCTTGATGGCATTTTTCTCAGCATATTCTTGGGTTACAAATCGGTATTTGAACCATTGTTCTGCCCAATATCTTCGAATCCATTGGATTCGGGTCTTGCGCTGATTGTAATCCTCTTCAGGATCTGTCTTGTACAGTTCTGAGAGTTCATCTGGCAGATCTCTGGATGTTTCTCCATGATGCTTTCTGCCACCCTTCCTTGCTGATTTCTCTGAAGCCATAAACTTTAACTTGAAAGGCTTCAACACGTTCAAAGGCTTCAAAGGTTTTCACTTGCTGGACCAACAGGAACTGGCTTCGGGAGAATTAATGTGATGCTGTAAGAATTCTGCAAATGAATGCAGACTATGAGAACCAAAGGATTCTCCCACGGACATGTACCTGTGACAGCATTAAGGTGCGAGGGAAGGGGAAGAGGTCATATGCATTCTCAGAAGATTTTGAAGATAAATCAGTTTAGAAGACATTGACCTCATTTGCGAAGACATTCACTCATAGATAAGGAGTTGGTTCCAGATTTGTACAAATCCAAAGATCAGTACAAGTGAGGAATCTAACTACTTTGTGAAGCATAAGTGAATATACTAGGCATGTTATGAGATGTAGTATGAGAGAGATCTAACTTGTGTGAATAGAAACTGCTTGTGGTAGAAAGTGACAAATCCATAGGATCAACGGTGCTGTAAAAAGGAAGTTTTATTTACCACACTAAGAACTGCTAGACGGAGTGGAAGATGAGGCCGAGCAGTTCGATCTTCCGTGCCCTAACTTGGCGACGGAGGACACCTACGGCGACGGCGGAGAGGACGATGTCCGCGGTCGGCGTGAAGACGGTGTCGGAGAGGTTGCGGCAGCGAAGCGCTTCGTCGCCGGCGTCGTCGAGGGCTAGCGGTGGCGCTAGGGTTCGTGCGAGAGTGGAAGAAGAGATAATGACCGCTGTGAAGTGTGTATTTATAGGTACATGGGCGGCACTGCGCTATTACACAGGTGCCCCTGGCGATTCGCATCTGAGGAACACGTGGCCATTATGCGGAATTTTGGGGTTTGTTCCACGTCCCACGCACGCCTTGATTGTCGGGTGGTCGTTCCTACTTCCGGTTCATGTGGAGGAATGAGCATTGAAAACGGACTTAATGGTTGTCTCTGTATCTTCTGCTGACAAGGACGCAGAGAAGACATTCGACAGTTTCAATAGAATGCATATGATTTGGAGAGATAGAATTTGAGATAGAAAGCATAGAGAGGTTAGGGTCCGATCACATTCACTTAGTTCAAAAGATTCAACAATGAAGACATAGCTATAAGTGAATGTTGTAGAGGACAGAACACTAATATATATATATATATATATATATATATATATATAATCAACATAGTGAAGATAATCATGAAGATATGTTGAGATCGAAGCCAAACCAAATGTGAAGACATTGCAAGGTAACGCATGAGTGAAACACTTCAAAATAGAACATTTGGTGGTGGCGTTACCCACCGTATAGGAAGTATTAGACCCAGACACGGCGCACAATTATCGTGGCGCTCCGAAGTCAAATTCCACATTAATGTATTCACACTTAGAATGTATGTCTTCATTGATTGAAGATATACTTTACTTCGTGTGTTGCACATCTAAGTCATCAATATGCATAAGGGTTAGGATGTGTGCCTGATCACAGGACATTTGAGGATTCCAGGATATTTAGCTCACACCGTAACTTGCAAAATCTCTTCTCATCCAAGGGCTTGGTGAAGATATCTGCCAATTGCTCTTCAGTGTTGACGTGTATGATATCAATATCTTCCTTCACAACATGATCTCTGAGAAAGTGATGACGAATTTCAATGTGCTTTGTCTTCGAGTGCTGAACTGGGTTGTTGGCGATCTTGATGGCGCTTTCGTTGTCGCAGTAAAGTGGCACTTGCTTCAGATGAATGCCATAGTCCTTGAGTGTTTGCTTCATCCACAGAAGCTGAGCGCAGCAAGATCCAGCAGCAATGTATTCAGATTCAGCAGTGGAGAGAGATACACAGTTCTGCTTCTTTGAAGACCAACATACAAGTGATCGTCCCAGAAAGTGACATGTGCCTGATGTAGACTTGCGATCAACTTTGTCACCAGCATAATCAGCATCCGAGAATCCAACCAGATCAAACTCTGAGCCCTTTGGATACCATAATCCTAGAGTTGGGGTGTGAGCCAAATATCGAAGAATTCGCTTCACAGCTAAGTGATGCGACTCCTTTGGTGCCGCTTGAAATCGAGCACACATGCAAACACTAAGCATAATATCTGGCCTAGATGCACATAGATAAAGTAAAGAACCAATCATGGAGCGGTATACCTTTTGATCGAACTCTTTACCATTGTCGTCGGGACCCAGATGATGTTTGGCTGGCATTGGTGTTGTGAAGCCTTTGCAGTCTTGCATACCGAACTTCTTCAGGCAATCTTTGAGATACTTCTCTTGAGATATGAAGATGCCGTTGCGTTGTTGTCGTATTTGAAGACCGAGGAAGAACTTCAGCTCTCCCATCATGGACATCTGATATTGCTCTTGCATCATATATCCAAACTCTTCACTGTACTTCTGATTGGTGCAGCCGAAGATAATGTCATCCACATATATTTGGCACACAAACAGTTCACCATCATATGTCTTCGTGAAGAGAGTGGGGTCTAGGGAACCAGGTATGAAGCCTTTGCTCTTCAGGAAGTATTTGAGTGTGTCATACCAGGCCCGAGGGGCTTGTTTGAGGCCATACAGTGCCTTGTTGAGCTTGTATACCATGTCAGGATGTTTTGGATCTTCAAAGCCAGGCGGTTGTGCAACATACACTTCTTCTTCAATCTTGCCATTGAGAAAAGCACTCTTCACATCCATTTGATATAGAAGTATGTTGTGATGATTTGCATAGGCCAGCAGTATGCGTATGGCTTCAAGTCTAGCCACAGGAGCAAATGTTTCATCGAAGTCAATGCCTTCCACTTGAGTATATCCTTGAGCAACGAGACGAGCTTTGTTTCTGACAACTTGACCATGCTCATCTTGCTTGTTGCGGTATATCCATTTGGTGCCTATTATATTGTGCTTCCGTGGATCAGGACGCTTAACTAGTTCCCATACATTATTCAGCTCAAACTGTTGAAGCTCTTCTTGCATAGCTTGAATCCATTCAGGTTCCATGAAGGCTTCTTCAACTTTCTTGGGTTCTGTTATTGAGACGAATGCGAAGTGCCCACAGAAATTTGCTAGCTGAGTTGCCCTTGAACGAGTGAGTGGACCGGGTGCATTGATGCTATCAATTATTCTTTCAATCTGCACTTCATTGGCAACGCGAGGATGTACAGGGCGAAGACTTTGCTCTTGCTGATCATTGTCGTTGTTAGAAGGAATGTCTTCAGGCTGAGCATTGTCTTCATGTTGATCAGGTGCTGAGATGATAAGTTCTTCTTCAGGATGAGCTTCAGAAGGTATAATTTCTCCAGTTCCCATTAGCTTGATTGATTCACTGGATGGAACTTCATCTAGCACATTTGGCAGTTGCTCTCTTTGTGAACCATTGGTCTCATCGAACCGCACATCCACTGTTTCAACCACTTTGTAATGAAAGAGATTGAAGACTCTGTAGGAGTGCGAATCCTTTCCATATCCAAGCATAAAACCCTCATGTGCTTTTGGTGCAAACTTTGAGGTGTGATGTGGGTCCTTGATCCAGCACCTTGCGCCAAATACTCTGAAGTAACTGACATTTGGCTTCTTGCCAGTAAGGAGCTCATAAGATGTCTTGTTCAGAAGCTTGTGAAGATAAACACGATTGATTGTATGGCATGCAGTATCAATGGCTTCAGGCCAGAATTTTCTTGGGGTCTTGTATTCATCTAGCATCGTTCTGGCCATCTCAATGAGTGTTCTGTTCTTGCGTTTGACGATGCCATTCTGCCGTGGCATGTACGGGGCTGAGAATTCATGTGTGATGCCCAAGGTATCAAGATATGTATCAAGGCCAGTGTTCTTGAATTCAGTGCCATTGTCACTTCTGATGTGCTTTATCTTGGCGCCATAATTGTTCATAGCTCGATTGGCGAAGCGTCTGAAGACATCCTGCACTTCAGTCTTGTAAAGGATTATGTGCACCCAAGTGTATCTAGAGTAATCATCAAGAATAACGAAGCCATAGAGGCATGCAGTAGTAGTAAGAGTTGAGTAATGAGTGGGACCGAAAAGATCCATGTGAAGCAGTTCGAAGGGTCGAGTAGTGGTCATGATTGTCTTCGAGGGATGTTTGGCCCTCGTCATCTTCCCTGCTTCACAGGCACCGCATAAGTGGTCTTTCTTGAACTTGACGCCCTCGATGCCTATGACATGCTTCTTCTTCGCAAGGGTGTGGAGGTTCCTCATGCCAGCATGCCCAAGCCTCCGATGCCAGAGCCAGCATTCTGAAGCTTTTGCTAGAAGACATACGGCAAGCTGTGGTCCTGCTGAGAAATCTACTACGTACAGATCATCTTTTCGATACCCTTCAAACACTAGAGACTTGTCAGATTCCATTAGTACAAGGCAACGATATTTTCCAAATATTACGATCATGTTCAAATCGCAAAGCATTGAGACAGACATTAAGTTGAAGCCAAGGGATTCAACAAACATGACTTTGTCCATGTGTTGATCCCTTGAGATTGCAACTCTACCTAGACCCAATACCTTACTTTTACCAGTGTCAGCAAATGTGATGTGGCTCTTGTCGGATGGACGTAAGGTTGAGTCCATAAGAAGACTTCTTTTGCCAGTCATGTGATTTGTACACCCACTATCAATAATCCATTCTGAAGACGCTGGTGTCGTACCCTACAGTGCAGTTAGGGGGATAGGCTTCACCAAGAGCATTGTGAAGCAAAAACATTTGACGAACCAATGGGTTATGAAAGCTTAGATCCAGATTAGGACTAATAGGGAGAGTAGCAAGCGATTCAGGAACGAAGTACATAGTAAGACCATTCGGGCATTTGATCTTGCGCCCTACAAGATGTTTAAGGTCCCCAGCAATGGCGTCAGACGATTTTGGTTTTCTGCTGGAGACCTTTCCCTGCAAAAGAGAGTTAAGCTTTCTTAGCCACCCACATCTTCAAGGGTGGCTGAGAAGCAATAAGTCTAAGTGCAGCATCTGAGAATTTTGGCTTTGGAGCCCTAGCAAACAGTCTTGCAGGCGGACAATAGTACTCATAAGAATAAGCAGAATAGTTCTTGGTCTTATGAACATGGCGGTTTGATGAACCGCTCTCATATTCATATGCCTGAGTATGGTTTCCCTGCAAAACATTTGCGTTAGTGCGACTCAGGTGAGTCCTCTGTCTGTATGAAGCCTTTGGACCGTATGAAGCCTTTGGTCTGAGGTTTGTCTTCTTCACGTGAGGTGTCATGATGACATTCATAGGAAGATTCTCCAGACACCTTTTCGGAACCCAGATCTTCTTCATAGGCGGTCCATTCCTGCAGTTAGTACCAATGTACCTGGCAAACACTTCACCATTCTGATTCTTAAACAGTATATAGTTTGCATCAAAGGATTCATCAATGATAATGGGGTTAGCACAGGTGAAGCCAGATAGATTGGATGGGTCTGCTGAAGGTTCCTTTGCAGCAACCCACATGGTTTTGGGGTACTGCTCAGGTTTCCAGTAAGAGCCATCAGCATTCATTTTCCTTACGAACCCAACACCCTCTTTCCTCGGGTTTCGGTTCAGAATCTGCTTTTTGAGGACATCACATAGTGTCTGATGCCCTTTAAGACTTTTGTACATCCCTGTTTCAAGCAATGTCTTCAACCTAGCATTCTCATCAGCAATAGAAGTGGTATCCTCAGCAGAGGGGTTAGTTACCACATCAACAGTTGAAGATATTGCAATAGTAGTAGCAGTAGAACATTCAGCAACAGAAGTAGCATTATCACACTCAATGCATTTAAGACATGGTGGTTCAAATCCTTCCTGAGCGGGACTGATCTGTTTGGAGTGAAGTGACTTGTTTTCCTTTTGAAGATCTTCATGAACCGCTCTCAATTTCTCAAGATCTTGCTTCCTTTGAAGATAATCATAGGAAAGCTTTTCATGAGTTGTTGAGAGAGTTTCATGACGACTTTCAAGTTCCTGATACTTAACGTGAAGATTTTTTATGTCTTCAATTAAGGATTCAGATCGAGTCATTTCAGCACCTAATAGATCATCGCTTCTGTCTAACAGTTTTTGAATATGTTCCATAGCTTTCTGCTATTCAGTTGCAATTTTAGCAAGTGTTTTGTAGCTGGGTTTTGAATCACAATCAGAGTCATCGTCACTAGATGTTTGATAGTGAGTAGTGCGTGTGTTTACCTTGGCACCGCGATCCATGAAGCAGTAGGTAGAAGCGGAGTAGTCCTTGTCATTTGCATCGGTGTCGGTGACGAGGTCATTGTCTTCAGTATTGAAGATGGACTTGGCAATGTATGTTGTAGCCAGACTTGCGACGCCTGAATCGGACTCCTCCTCAGACTCCACCTCCGCCTCCTCAGAAGCGGACTCCTCCTCTGAGTCCATTTCCTTGCCAACAAACACACGTGCCTTGCCAGATGAGCTCTTCTTGTGTGATGAAGACTTTGAGGAAGACTTGGACGAAGACTTTGAGTATTTCTTCTTCTTCTTGTCGTTAGAGTCATATTCCTTGCTCTTCTTCTTCTTTTTGTTCTCATTGTCCCACTGTGGACACTCAGAGATGAAGTGGCCAGGTTTCTTGCACTTGTGACATGTTTTCTTCTTGTAGTCGTGAGCAGAAGCTTCATCATTCCTTGAGCTTGATCGGGAAGACTTTCTGAAGCCTTTCTTCTTGGTGAATTTTTGGAACTTCTTCACAAGCATAGCAAGTTCTCTTCCAATGTCTTCAGGATCATCAGAACTGCTGTCAGATTCTTCTTCAGATGAGGAGACAGCTTTTGCCTTCAAGGCACGAGTTCGCCCATAGTTTGGACCGTAGATATCTCTTTTCTCAGAAAGCTGAAACTCATGTGTGTTGAGCCTCTCAAGTATGTCAGATGGATCGAGTGTCTTGAAATCAGGACGTTCTTGAATCATCAGGGCTAGGATGTCAAACGAACTATCAAGTGATCTCAGTAGTGTCTTGATGACTTCATGTTTGGTGATCTCAGTAGCGCCGAGGGCTTAAAGCTCATTTGTGATGTCAGTGAGTCGGTCAAAAGTGTGCTGGACATTCTCATTGTCATTTCGCTTGAAGCGGTTGAAGAGGTTGCGAAGGACACTGATTCTCTGATCTCTCTGGGTTGAGATGCCTTCATTGACCTTGGAGAGCCAGTCCCAGACCAGCTTAGATGTCTTCAAAGCACTCACACAGCCATACTGTCCTTTGGTCAGGTGACCACATATGATATTCTTGGCAGTAGAGTCCAGTTGAACAAATTTCTTGACGTCAGCAGCAGTGACACCTTCTCTAGCCTTGGGAACGCCGTTTTCGACGACATACCATAGGTCGACATCAATGGCTTCAAGATGCATGCGCATCTTATTCTTCCAGTAGGGATATTCAGTTCCATCGAAGACGGGGCACGCAGCGGAGACTTTAATTATCCCTGCAGTCGACATAGCTAAAACTCCAGGTGGTTAAACCGAATCACACAGAACAAGGGAGCACCTTGCTCTGATACCAATTGAAAGTGTGTTACATCGACTAGAGGGGGGTGAATAGGCGATTTTTATGAAAGTCTTCAAAACGTGGAAGTTATGAAGACAAACGATAGAAATAAACCTATTACCATGCAGCGGAAGGTAGACTACACTAGGTAAGCCATAGTCAAGTGTTCAATGAAGTGAAAGCACAATGACTTAATAGCAGTAATGTAGTAAGGATCAGGTAGGAAGATATTATGAAGCCATACAGAGCATGCAGTCACTCAGTGAAGACAAAAGATAGTGCAAACATACAATGACTTCACAAGGAGCAACAGTAAGTAAAGGGAAGGGAAGATGAAACCAGTGACTCGTTGAAGACAATGATTTGTTGGACCAGTTCCAGTTGCTGTGACAACTGTACTTCTGGTTGGGGCGGCTAGGTATTTAAACCTTAGGACACACAGTCCCGGACACCCAGTCCTGAACACGCAGCTCAGGACACTCAGTCCTCACCGTATTCCCCTTGAGCTAAGGTCACACAGACCTCGCCCAATCACTCTGGTAAGTCTTCAAGGTAGACTCCCAAACCTTCACAGACTTCGTTCACCGGCAATCCACAATGTCCCTTGGATGCTCAGAACGCGGCGCCTAACCGGCTGGAGGATGCACAGTCCTCAAGTGTAATAAGTCTTCAGATCACACAGACAAGAAGACTTAAGTGATGCCCAATTCTCTCTGGCTCTGGGTGGTTATGGCTTTATCCTCGCAAGGAATTCTCTCTCAAAGGCTTCGAGGTGGGTTGCTCTCAAACGACAAAAGCTATACTCTCAATCTGAGCAGCCAACCGTTTATGGTTGTGGGGGGTGGGCTATTTATAGCCACTTGGCAACCCGACCTGATTTGTCCGAAATGACCCTGGGTCACTAAGGAACTGACACGTGTTCCAACGGTCAGATTTCAAACTCGCACGGCAACTTTACTTGGGCTACAAGCAAAGCTGACTTGTCCGACTCTGGACAAGATTCGCTCTCATAGTCTTCACTCGAAGACATAGGTTTTTGGTTAGGCATCACTTCAGTCAGTCTGACTGGTTCTCTTGGACCCCACTTAACAGTACGGTGGTTCCTATGACTCAACACAAAATAAAAAGAACTACGAAAGATCTAAGTCTTCGAGCTCCATAGGCTTCATGTGGTGTCTTCTCTTGTCATAGTCTTCAATGTGAATATCTTCATATACCACCTTTGACTTCAATGTCTTCATACATTTTTAGGGGTCATCTCTGGTAGGAAAACCGAATCAATGAGGGACTTCTACCTGTGTTATCCTGCAATTCTCACAAACACATTAGTCCCTCAACTAGGTTTGTCGGCAATACTCCAAAACCAACTAGGGGTGGCACTAGATGCACTTACACAAGGAATTCTCTCTCAAAGGCTTCGAGGTGGGTTGCTCTCAAACGACAAAAGTCGTACACTAACTCTGAGCAGCCAACCGTTTATGGTTGTAGGGGGTGGGCTATTTATAGCCACTAGGCAACCTGACCTGATTTGTCCGAAATGACCCTGGGTCACTAAGGAACTGACACGTGTTCCAACGGTCAGATTTCAAACACACACGGCAACTTTACTTGGGCTACAAGCAAAGCTGACTTATCCAGCTCTAGATAAGATTTGCTCTCATTATCTTCGCTCGAAGACATAGGATTTTGGTTAAGCATCACTTCAGTCATTCTGACTGGTTCACTTGGACCCCACTTAACAGTACGGTGGTTCCTATGACTCAACAAAGAAGAAAAAGAACGACAAAACAACTAAGTCTTCGCGCTCCATAGTCTTCACGCGATGTCTTCTCTTGTCATAGTCTTCAATGTGAATGTCTTCACATACCACTTTTGACTTCAATGTCTTCATACATTTTTAGGGGTCATCTCTGGTAGGAAAACCGAATCAATGAGGGACTTCTACCTGTGTTATCCTGCAATTCTCACAAACACATTAGTCCCTCAACCAGGTTTGTCGTCAATACTCCAAAACCAACTAGGGGTGGCACTAGATGCACTTACATGGACTAGACCCATCCGTTAGCTTAGCACTATGATCGTTTAGTTTATTGCTATTGCTTTCTTCATGACTTATACATGTTCCTATGACTATGAGATTATGAAACACCCGAATACCGGAGGAACACTTAGTGTTCTATCAAACGTCACAACGTAACTGGGTGATCATAAAGATGCTCTATAGGTGTCTCCAATGGTTTTTGTTGAGTTGGCATAGATCGAGATTAGGATTTGTCACTCCGATTGTTGGAGAGGTATCTCTGGGCCCTCTCGGTAATGCACATCACTATAAGCCTTGCAAGCAATGTGAATAATGAGTTAGTTGCAGAATGATGCATTACGAAACAAGCAAAGAGACTTGCCGGTAACGAGATTGAACTAGGTATGGTGATACCGACGATCGAATCTCGGGCAAGTAACATAGCGATGACAAAGGGAACGACGTATGTTGTTATGCGGTTTGACCGATAAAGATCTTCATAGAATATGTAGGAGCCAATATGAGCATCCAGGTTCCGCTATTGTTTATTGACCGGAGATGTGTCTAGGTCATGTCTACATAGTTCTCAAACCCGTAGGATCTGCACGCTTAACGTTCGATGACGATTTGTATTATGAGTTATGTGATTTGATGTACCGAATGTTGTTCGGAGTCCCGGATGAGATCACGGACATGACTAGGAGTCTCGAAATGGTCGAGACGTAAAGATCGATATATTGGAAGGCTGTATTCGGACATCGGAAAGGTTTCGAGTGATTCGGGTATTTTCCAGAGTACCGGAGAGTTACGAGAATTCGCCAGGGAAGTAGTGAGCCTTAATGGGCCATACAGGAAAGGAGAGAAGTGCCTTAAGGGGTGCCCCCCCATGGGCTGGTCCGAATTGGACTAGGAGGGGGTGGCGCCCCTCCTTCCTTCTCCCCTCTTTCCCCTTCCTTTCCCCTCCTAGTTGGACTAGGAAAGGGAGGAAACCTACTCCTATTAGGAATAAGAATCCTCCCTTGGGGCGCGCCATCGGAGGCCGGCCCTCCCCCTCATCCACTCCTTTATATACGGGGGAGGGGGGCACCCCATAAACACACAAGTTGATTTCTTAGCCATGTGCGGTGCCCCCCTCCACAGATTTCCACCTTGGTCATATTATCGTAGTGCTTAGGCGAAGCCCTGCTTCGGTAACTTCATCATCACCGTCAACACACTGTCGTGCTGACGAAACTCTCCCTCGGCCTCAGCTGGATCTAGAGTTCGAGGGACGTCACCGAGCTGAACGTGTGTAGATCGCGGAGGTCCTGTGCGTTCGGTACTTAATCGGTTGGATCGCAAAGACGTTCGACTACATCAACCGCGTTACTCAATGCTTCCACTTTCGGTCTATGAGGGTACGTAGACACACTCTCCCCTCTCGTTGCTATCCATCTCCTAGATAGATCTTGCGTGATCGTAGGAAATTTTTTGAAATACTGCGTTCCCCAACAGCTGCCCCACCAGAAGCTCCTGATCATACTGTTAAGTTTTTCGCACAAACCTCTCGGTAATTTAAAAACAACCATTGAATATGTGGGGATCGCCTGGGCCACGGATTTTATAAGTACATATTTCCCCCTGCTGACAGGAGTTGTTCAATCCATCCCTGTATCTTGTTCCATACCCTTTCTCTCAAGTATTTGAAAGTGCCATTTGTATTCCTTCCTACTTCAGACGGTAAGCCCAGGTAGCGATCATTGAGAGCCTATGTTGGTACCTCAAGTGTTATTTTCATAGCCTCCCTTATACTATTCGGGCACCCCTTACTGAAGTGAATTGAGCTCTTTGCCAAATTAACCCGTTGACCTGATGCCTGACAATAAACATCTAGAACTCCTCTGATCTCTGTTGCTCCTGCCATATTGGCCTTTGTAAAAAGCAAGCTGTCGTCTGCGAATAAGAGATGATTGACCGGGGTGTTGTGGGCACCACTACGATGCCCAATAAGTTTTCCAAATTCCCCCTGCTCCTTAACAGGCAAGACAGACCTTCAGCTGCTAGCAAAAACAAATACAGTGATATGGGGTCACCCTGGCGGATTTCCCTCGAGGGCTTAAACGTCTCCGTTCACTCCCCATTAAAAAGTACCGAGAAAGATACAGATGTGACGATCCTCATTACAGACATCACCCATCGCTCATTGAAACCCAACTTCAACATGGTAGATTTCAAATAGCTCCACTCGACCCTGTCATATGCTTTCATCATATCAAGTTTCAAAGCACAATACTGGGAAGTCCTACCTCTCTTCTTTTTCATGAAGTGCAAGCACTCATAAGCAGTCAAAATATTATCTGTAATCAATCTGCCTGGTACAAATGCTGATTGTTCCTCTGAAATAATTTCTGGCAAGATTTTCTTCAATCTGTTAGCTTGCACTTTAGACACAATTTTGAGAACAGCATTGCACAAGCTAATCGGTCTAAATTGATATAGAGAGGATGCCCCCAAGCCCTTTGGGATTAAGACGAGCAGAGCTTGGTTTACCTCTCCAATCTCCTCTACACCATTCAGGATATTAAGAACTGCATGTGTTACATCTTCACCACACACATCCCAATGACGTTGAAAGAAGTGAGCCGGGAACCCATCTGGCCCTGGTGCCTTGGTCGGATACATCTGAAAAAGTGTCGTCTTGACCTCAGCAGTTGTGTGCGGTGAATCAAGGCGCTCATTAATCGATGTTGTCACTTTGACAGGCACACAAGAAAGAACTATATCCATCCCCGTTGTTCCTTCAGAAGTATATAGAGTCTTGTAGAAATCGACCACATGTGCCTTCAGTTGTTCCAGATCCTCACATGCAGAGCCGTCAGGCAGAACTAGACGCTCAATTTTATTCCTTTTTTTGCCTCTGTGTCGCATGTTGCTGAAAAAAATTTGTATTCTTATCTCCGGCCGACAACCACTGTATACGTGAATGCTATCGCTGCATGATCTCCTCCCTGCTATACCGTTCAGTTAACTTGTCAACTATCTCCTTTTCTTCTACCGAAGGATCTATTCTATCCGGTGCATCTTGTAAACATTCCGGGCGCCCTTGTAGATTCTTGATTTATTTCTTCACGTGGCCGAACACATCACCATCCCAGCCCAGTAGCTTGCGTGATATTGTATTAAGCTTTGTTCCCAATGCACGCATGGAACCATAACGTGCCACTGAACTCCAGGACTACTGCATAAAATCATGAAAAAGCGGGATGCGTCTCCCACATCAGTTCGTAGCGGAACATTCGTGGGCTTCCCTGCCTAGCCACCCGTTCTTCAAGCTGTAGCATGATGAAGTTGTGATCTGATCGCGCGGCCGTCAGGTGTCTCACCGTCGCTGTCGGGAAGCGGGTCATCCACGACGGCAAGGCGAGCGCCTTGTCCAACCTGACTCTAGTGAAAGTACCTCCTCGTACCTTAGTTTCAAACGTCTAGATCGGTCCAACAAACCCTAGATCACATAGGCCAGCTACATCCACTGCTTCTTAAAAGCCTGTCATCTGCCTCGCACACCTCTCTCCCACTCCAAAGTGTTTGTAACATCCCAAATTTTCAATTTGGAATGTCATTAGATCATCATGCATATCATATTTTATTTTGCATTTTGGTTGATCCTAGAAATTCTACGCAACTCAATGACCCACGGAGAGAGTTGGGGATTTCGTTATTTTCATATTTGAGTTCTCTCAAATTTTGAGAATAGGATCATTTGATTTTATTTATTTTATCATCAATTATTTCTATTTCAAAAATATGAGAGAGGGAATAAAATGACTTTCCCAAAATAAAGAAATATTGAGGATTTAATAATAAAATCAAATAAGATTTTATTTTGGAGTTTTTCGGTGTTTAATTTGAATTTAGGAAAAATGTGCGTTTTTCAAAATTGCATTTAGTGCCCAAATAAATGTTCACCTTGTGCGGCTTGATTTTAGAAGTCCGTGAAAATTTATTTTGGAATTTTTGGAGTCCATCTAGTATTTCTTTTTATTTTTCTTCTGAGCGGAATATTTAAACAAAATGAACCGACTTCGGGCCGTATCCGAGTGGGACACCGCCCGGGGGCAGCCTTTAAACAGTGCCGCCCTGAGCCGCCCCAGCCCATCAGCCCCGCCTCGATCCGCGCACGCTGCCGGAGCCGCCGCCGACGACGATCCCGCCGCCCGAGGTTCGTCGCGCCTCGTTTTCCGTGCCGAAAAAAAAGAAAAAAATCGGTGTTCGTCATTTTTCTTTTTCTCAGATTAAATCCACGATTTTTCTCATCGCGATTCCTGATCCGATTTTCGTTTTAGTTTAACTTTTCGCTCGTTTATCGGAATCAGGCGATTCAAGCGCCTAGGGATTCGTCTCAAAACCCTCTATCCGTTTAACCAATTTAAACAAGATTTTGCTACTGTAAAATTTGTCCTAGATCCAGATTAGTAGAACGAAGTTGTTTTCTTTCGCCGTTTGTCTTTCGTTGCTTCGTTCGACTTGATTCTTTTTGCCAACCGGAGTTCTTAAGTTGAACCTTCTGGTTAGATCTCTTATTTGAGTTTTACCTGTGCATTAGATGAGTACTTATTGTATGCTTGTTTGTTTGTCTGCGATAGAATACCCGGAGTGCGCCGCCTGTTATTTCGAATTGTTAGGTTTCACGGATCATCAACAAGGCAAGTAACACTTTAATCGTACCTTTTCTACTACCCGGTTTTATTGCATTAGATCAATCCTCACACATTGCATGATTAGGATCTAATTAATTTGTGGGATGGGAAGTAGATGAGGTAGTACCTATTACCTGTTTATTTTCAAACCTTTGGGAGTTACTTCTACGTTTGCTTATTATGCCATGCTATGCTAGTAGACGTGGATTGGGTGAGTGATATCCATGACAGATGTGAGATTGTTAATTAATGGTCTATCTAAGGTGGCAACTTAAACACACATCTGGGTGGATTGAGGCACCTCGGTATTCCAGGACTTGCCTGTTTTCTTTTGGACAGCCACCCAGGCTCAAAGGGATCATGAGACTATTCATACTAGAAACTTCCGTGTGCAGCCACAAGCTATTATGGGCTCTAGCATAGTTGACTAAGTTGTGCGAACTCTTACAGTGGTAGACTAGTAGATGTAGGGGATGTAGGTGGTACGGTCTACCCGATCGTAAGGTGCTAGCGCTTCTGAAAGACTATGTCTCGGTCATCCGTCTTCTCAAACACCATGTAGTGCGAGAAACCAAACGGAGGTGATCGAGTCTTGTGGGGAAAAGTGCACAAACCTCTGCAGAGTGTAATAAACTAATCATGGTTAGCCGTGTCCCCGGTTATGGACATCTTGAGTATCTAGTACCTGGATTATCATGTGAATCTCATCATGTTACTTTAATTATTATTGTTGGGTTTTAATGTTGATGCTTAATTGGGATTGAGAATGCTGTCAATCATTCTCAATGTTTAACAACCACCATGATAGTAATTAAATTTTATTCCTTTGAAGTAGGGAAAAATTGGCTTTACGCAAAACTGTAACCATAGAGCTTTCCACCAGCCAAATATGCATATAGTATAGTTGTTTCATTCCATTACTCTCTATGTGTTACCTTGCCAGCATATTCCATGTGCTGACCCGTTTCGGGCTGCAACGTTAATGTTGCAGACTTTTCAGACGACGATTAAGGAGTTTTTAGGTCGTGGTTCTATACTCAGTGATGCCGTTGGAGTTGATGGACTCACTTATCTTCCAAGCCTTCCGTTGTTATCGTTATTAGATGGCCTTAAGCCATACTTATTGTAATAAGTTCTCTTTTGAGACACTCGATGTAATAAGTGTGTGCTACTTTGTTATAAATCCTTCGAGTACTGTGTGGTGTTAGCATTACTGATCCAGGGATGACACCGGAGAACAGAGATCAGACCGTTTGAGGTCTGGTCGCTACAGAGATGATATCAGAGCACACGCTGACTGTAGGACACGACCACTAAGCTAAAGACCTAGATTACTATTCACTCTCTTCTCTTCTGACCTCTCATCTTTTCTACTCTTTAGTATGGCGGATGTAAGGAACAAGTTCACACAACCAGATGAAGATACACCCTTTGGACGTCACTTGAAGGAAGTCACTAGATACCTAAATATAGGAGTACCAAGCTTCACGGGAACCTACAACGCCACTTTACTTGAAGAAGAGCGCTGGATGATTCAAGTTCAAGTACCAGGAATGACGTTCATGCCAGTCACTGAGCCCATAGAATTTTCTTTTGATGCACCAACTTGGAGTCTAGGAAAGAGCATGGCAGCTCACATCGCCATGGGACGTATTGGAGAATTCTACCACAAGGATCTCAAGGATACTATCTACCAGATTTGTGGGCGCCGAGATGAACACTGGGAGATGATCAGCACCAGGAAGGATAGATCAATTGCAGCTTTTATCCACGAGCTAAACTAGTACATTCGACGACAGGAGAACCAGATGTGCGCCGACATGATAGATCTGAAGAAGGCTAAGACTAGAATCAAGGAACTAGAGGAAGAACTCAAGGTTACACGTGAAGATTATGAAGAGGAAATTGAAGTATTGGTGGAGAAGAATGACGACCTGATCAAGAAGATTGGAATATTTATGGGAGACCCTACGCTAGTAGATGAAGACGAAGAACCCAAGGAAATTAGCCCGGAAGACTACATCATCATCGACGGCACCGGCTCGGAAGCAGATAGTAGCGATGATGACTATGTTGATGAAGCTGGAGCAGATATCATGGAGTCAACGACCGTAGAATATTTCTAGTAGACCACCTCATCAGTAGTAGTAGTCCACCATGTAAATATAGTAGTCCGAGCACTTTTGCGATAGATAGATCGATTGTATGCCCTTGTTTGATTGATTGAAGTGAATTATTTGTTTTGCCTCATGTGCATATGGGTAGTGTTTTCTCTTTAGACCCCCTCTATTCTTATATCTCATCTTTTCTAAACCCTCAGATGCCTCCGAGACGTGACCCCGGATTTGCCTTTCCACCGGAGCTCACCCAGTTGATCCAGCAGCAGAACACATTGATGCAGTTACTAGTCCAGAATCAGAATCAGGGGAACAACAACAACAACAACCCACCACCACCACCACCTGTTGACCACTTAGCCCGTTTTCTTAGGCTGAATCCGCCGGTGTTTTCCAGTAGCACCGAGCCGATAGTAGCAGATGATTGGCTCCGCAAGACCGCTAGGGAGTTGACCACAGCAGGATGCACAGATGCAGAGAAGGTGAAGTTTGTTGCACATCAGTTAGAAGGACCCGCAGCATCATGGTGGGAGAATTTCACAGCCACTTTCCCAGTCGACACTGTCACATGGGACCAGTTTCAGCAGGATTTTCGTACTGCACACGTTTCAGCAGGAGCTATGGCCATGAAGAAGCGTGAGTTTCACAACTTGCGCCAAGGAGGAAGAACAGTTGGCCAGTATGTGGAGGAATTTAGTAAGCTAGCACGTTATGCCCCAGATGACGTCGCTACGGATGCAGCTAAGCAGGAGAAGTTTCTAGAAGGACTGAATGATGAGTTGAGCATGCAATTGATGGTAGCCACCTTCAACAACTACCAGGAGTTGGTAGATCATGCTCTTATGATTAAAGGGAAGCAGCAGCAGATTGAGAATCGCAAGAGGAAGTATGGACAAGGAAAGTACAATTCAGGAGCTCAGCAGAAGCCACATTTTACCCCTAGACCAGGAGGACATTTTCAGCATACCCATGGAGGAGGTAGCTCGCACAATCACAATGGCACCAAGAATGGTAATGGCAATGGAGGAAGCAACGGCCAGAACCGCACCAACCCATCAACCCCAGCCAAGAAGGACCTAAGCCAAGTCACTTGCTTTAAGTGTTCGAAGACCGGACATTATGCCAATGAATGTCCTGAAGGCCAAAATGGCAATGGAAGTTGTGGGAAGAAGTCGAACCCTTTCAACAGGGGACAGGTGAACCACGTTAGCATGGAGGAGGTTGAAGCTCAGCCCGATGCAATAATAGGTAGGTTTTTGGTTAAGTCATTTACTGCACTCATTCTTTTTTATACTGGCGCATCACATTCATACATCTCAAAGGGATTTGTGGATAAGTATAACCTACCAACCCAAGCCCTTAGGTCACCCATGTTAGTAACCTCGCCCGGAGCAGAATATGTGGCTAGTCTATGGTGTGATCGGTTACCATTAAGGATTGGTAACTATGTTTTTCCCTCAGACCTAATAGTATTGGAATCTCAAGGATTGGATGTGATATTAGGCATGGATTGGTTATCAAAGTATGAAGGGAATATTGAATGTGCTAGTAAGTCAATTTTGCTTACCACCCCAGAAGGGAGAAGGATCAAGTATGTATCCCGGCATGTGCCAAAGAGGACTCAAGTAAATTGCCTAACAGGAGTTGTGCAGGAGGAAGTACCAGTGGTAAGAGATTTCCCTGATGTATTTCCAGAGGAGTTGCCAAGCATGCCACCGGATAGAGATATTGAGTTTTTGATTGAGCTATTGCCAGGCACAGGTCCAATATCAAAGAGACCATATAGGATGCCAGCAAAGGATTTGGTGGAAATTAAGAAGCAGATTAAGGAGTTACTGGATAAAGGATATATTCGCCCAAGTTCTTCGCCTTGGGGATCGCCAGTACTTCTAGTGGAGAAGAAGGATGGATCGTTAAGGATGGTTGTTGATTATCGAGGATTGAATGAAGTAACGATCAAAAACAAGTACCCACTACCAATGATCAATGATATGTTTGATCGATTGCAAGGAGCTAAGGTATTTTCCAAGATCGATCTGCGATCAGGATGCCACCAGTTGAAGATTTGAGAACAGGATATTCCGAAGACAGCTTTTACCACCAGGTATGGGTTGTATGAGTATACCGTTATGACATTTGGTCTGACTAACGCACCTGCCTATTTTATGAACATGATGAACAAAGTGTTTATGGAGTTTTTGGATAAGTTCATCGTAGTGTTCATTGATGATATCCTGGTTTATTCAAAGAATGAAGAGGAACATAAGGAGCATTTGCGTTTGGTACTTGGAAAGCTCAGAGAATATCAATTATATGCCAAGTTCAGCAAATGTGAGGTTTGGTTGAAGGGAAGTAGGATTCCTCGGACATGTTATATCTGGAGAAGGTATAGCAGTAGATCCCGCTAAAGTTGAAACCGTGACCAAGTGGGAAGCCCCAACAATAGTTGGAGAGATCCGGAGTTTCCTTGGACTCGCAGGATACTACCAGAGATTTATTGAGAATTTCTCAAAGATTGCGAAGCCTATGACTGAGTAGTTGAAGAAAGATACCAAGTTCATATGGACAGAGGAATGTGAGGCTAGTTTCCAGGAGTTGAAGAAACGCTTGGTTACCTCACCAGTGTTGATTTTGCCAGACCAGACCAAGGATTATGAGGTGTATTGCGACGCTTCATGTCGAGGACTTGGAGCAGTGCTTATGTAGGAAGGGAGAGTTGTTTCATATGCCTCAAGACAACTGAAGACTCATGAGTTGAATTATGCTACGCATGATTTGGAGTTAGCAGCCGTAGTGCATGCTTTGAAAACATGGAGACATTTTCTCTTTGGAAATCATTGTGAGGTGTACACGGATCATAAGAGTTTGAAATACATCTTCACATAGAAGGAGTTGAATCTCAGACAAAGGAGATGGTTGGAGCTTATCAAGGACTATGATATGAAATTGCATTATCATCCTGAAAAGGCTAATGTAGTAGCTGACGCATTAAGCCGTAAGAGCCATGTCAATACATTAATGACGGGAGAAATACCCAAGGAGTTAGCAGAAAATCTTCGTGAACTATGTTTGGAAATAGTTCCGAGAGGCTATGTAGCAGCATTGGAGATTCAATCAACTTTGATGGATAGAATCAGAGAAGCTCAGAAAGCTGACAAAGAGATTGCCGCTATAAAGGAGAAACTTAGTAAAGGAAAAGCTAAAGGATTTCATGAGGAGGAGCATGACACCCTATGGTTTGAAGACCGTGTCTACGTGCCCAATGACCCGGAGATCAGGAAGTTGATTTTGCAAGAGGCACATGACTCACCATATTCGATTCACCCAGGAAATACCAAGATGTATTTGGATTTGAAGGATATCTTCTGGTGGACCGGAATGAAGAAGGATATTGCGGAGTATGTAGTAGTTTGTGATGTATGTCAGAGAGTAAAGGCAGAGCATCAGAAGCCAGCAGGATTGTTACAACCATTGCCGATACCCGAATGGAAGTGGGATAAGCTAGGCATGGATTTTATCACGGGATTGCCCAGGACTCGTTCAGGCTATGACTCGATTTGGGTTGTAGTTGATCGATTGACGAAAGTAGCTCATTTCATCCCAGTGAAGACAACTTACACCAGTGCTAAGTTGGCAAAGATATACATGACCAGGATCGTATGTCTGCATGGAGTTCCAAAGAGTATCGTATCAGATAGAGGAACCCAGTTTACCTCAAAGTTCTGGAAGCAGTTGCACGAAACTTTGGGAACCAGGCTAGAATTCAGTACATCTTTTCATCCACAGACAGATGGACAGACCGAGCGAGTCAATCAGATTTTGGAGGATATGCTGAGAGCTTGTGCGCTAGATTACGGATCTAGTTGGGACGATAATTTACCATATGCAGAGTTCTCTTACAACAACAGTTACCAAACCAGTTTAAAGATGGCCCCTTTCGAAGCCTTGTACGGAAGGAGGTGTAGGACACCGTTGTCATGGGATGAAGTCGGAGACAGAGCTTATCTTCGAGTATCTCCACTTCGGGGAACAAAGCGTTTTGGAGTTAAAGGGAAGCTAGCACCACGATTTGTAGGACCATATCGAGTTTTGGAGCGTATGGAAGAAGTGGCCTACAAGTTGGAATTGCCCGAAGGATTGTCAGGAGTACATGATGTGTTCCACGTTTCTCAGTTAAAGAAATGTCACACGGAGATGGCTGACATACCGTTGAGAGACATAGTGCCTTTGGAAACTATTCAGTTGGATAACGATTTGACCTACGATGAGAAACCAATTAAGATCCTCGAGTTTGCCAGCCGAGTTACTCGCAGCAAAGTTATTAAGTTTTGCAAAGTTCAGTGGAGCCACCACACGGAGGATGAAGCCACCTGAGAGCGAGAGGAAGATTTGCTCAAAGACCACCCTCACCTATTTTCTAGCCAACCCGAATCTCGAGGACGAGATTCATCTTAAGGGGGGTAGGTTTGTAACATCCCAAATTTTCAATTTGAAATGTTATACATTAGATCATCATGCATATCATATTTTATTTTGCATTTTGGTTTATCCTAGAAATTCTACGCAACTCAATGACCCACGGAGAGAGTTGGGGATTTCGTTATTTTCATATTTGAGTTCTCTCAAATTTTGAGAATAGGATCATTTGATTTTATTTATTTTATCATCAATTATTTCTATTTCAAAAATATGAGAGAGGGAATAAAATGACTTTCCCAAAATGAAGAAATATTGAGGATTTAATAATAAAATCAAATAAGATTTTATTTCGGAGTTTTTCGGTGTTTTATTTGAATTTAGGAAAAATGTGCGTTTTTCAAAATTGCATTTAGGGACCAAATAAATGTTCACCTTGTGCGGCTTGATTTTAGAAGCCCGTGAAAATTAATTTCGGAATTTTTGGAGTCCGTTTAGTATTTCTTTTTATTTTTCTTCCGAGTGGAATATTAAAAAAAAGAACCGACTTCGGGCCGTACCCGAGCGGGACACCGCCCGGGGGCAGCCTTTAAATAGCGCCGCCCCGAGCCGCCCCAGCCCATCAGCCCCGCCTCGATCCGCGCGCGCCGCCGGAGCCGCCGCCGCCGACGACGACGATCCCGCCGCCCGAGGTTCGTCGCACCTCGTTTTCCGTGCCGAAAAAAAAAATCGGCGTCCGTTGTTTTTCTTTTTCTCGGATTAAATCCGCGATTTTTCTGATCGTGATTCCTGATCCGATTTTCGTTTTAGTTTAACTTTTCGCTCGTTTATCGGAATCAGGCGATTCAAGTGCCTAGGGATTCGTCTCGAAACCCTCTATCCGTTTAACCAATTTAAACAAGATTTTGCTACTGTAAAATTTGCCCTAGATCCAGATTAGTAGAACAAAGTTGTTTTCTTTCGCCGTTTGTCTTTCGTTGTTTCGTTCGATTTGATTCTTTTTGCCAACCGGAGTTCTTAAGTTGAACCTTCTAGTTAGATCTCTTATTTGAGTTTTACCTGTGCATTAGATGAGTACTTATTGTATGCTTGTTTGTTTGTCTACGATAGAATACCCGGAGTGCGCCGCCTGTTACTTCGAATCGTTAGGTTTCATGGATCATCAGCAAGGCAAGTAACACTTTAATCATACTTTTTCTACTATCTAGTTTTATTGCATTAGATCAATCCTCACACATTGCATGATTAGGATCTAATGAATTTGTGGGATGGGAAGTAGATGAGGTAGTACCTATTACCTGTTTATTTTCAAACCTTTGGGAGTTACTTCTACGTTTGCTTATTATGCCATGTTATGCTAGTAGACGTGGATTGGGTGAGTGATATCCATGACAGATGTGAGATTGTTAATTAATGGTTTATCTAAGGTGGCAACTTAAACACACATCTGGGTGGATTGAGGCACCTGGGTATTCCAGGACTTGCCTGTTTTCTTTTGGACAGCCACCCAGGCTCAAAGGGATCATGAGACTATTCATACTAGAAACTTCCGTGTGCAGCCACAAGCTATTATGGGCTCTAGCATAGTTGACTAAGTTGTGCGAACTCTTACAGTGGTAGACTAGCAGATGTAGGGGATGTAGGTGGTACGGTCTACCCGATCGTAAGGTGCTAGCGCTTCTGAAAGACTATGTCTCGGTCATCCGTCTTCTCAAACACCATGTAGTGCGAGAAACCAAACGGAGGTGATCGAGTCTTGTGGGGAAAAATGCGCAAACCTCTGCAGAGTGTAATAAACTAATCATGGTTAGCCGTGTCCCCGGTTATGGACATCTTGAGTATCTAGTACCTAGATTATCATGTGAATCTCATCATGTTACTTTAATTATTATTGTTGGGTTTTAATGTTGATGCTTACTTGGGATTGAGAATGCTGTCAACCATTCTCAATGTTTAACAACCACCATGATAGTAATTAAATTTTATTCCTTTGAAGTAGGGAAAAATTGGCTTTACGCAAAACTGTAACCATAGAGCTTTTCACCAGCCAAATATGCATATAGTATAGCTGTTTCATTCCATTACTCTCTATGTGTTACCTTGCCAGCATATTCCATGTGTTGATCCGTTTCGGGCTGCAACGT